>NC_079226.1:22513438-22749158 GCF_029633865.1 Lampris incognitus
CCAGAATGTTTAGTATACACCTAACCATTGAGGCACAGCCGCATCCTCCATGATCAGAGCAACAAAAACTCGCCGTCTCCCTTTTTACATGACAAACCCCCTGCTTTAAAGATTGTAATCAGTGCTATGGCTTCAAAAAAAACAAGTCACTGTCTCATATGCATGGCCATGGCCTCTATCTCCATTTCTCACATATATACAAATACTCCTTTTACATGAGAAGGATCGTTGTTTTGCATCGCATGAGGTATCGTTGTGCCACAAATACTCTGCATAGTTTTTAACAAAATGAAAGTGTAAATAACTGAGTTGTGGCTCAAATGGTCACTGCTATTATCACAGTAAAAAAAAAAAAACTCTTGAAGTCCTGATTTGTATTTACAAGATGTCTAGAATGAGTCAAAACCTATAACCCACATGCCAAATCAATGCTGTTTGCTAATAAGAGCTATAGCTTTTCAAATTTGGCTTTCAGGTCAGCAAAATTTACATCCTATGTTCATATCTGTTTGATACAAAAATGACTGATACAGTATGGTTATGGCTGCAGGTCGAGTCAGCTGTTGATGTTAGGGCTACTGGCAGGGGTAGCAATGTAAACCACAAGTCTTCACTGACTGCTCCATTTCATTTGTTCTCCGTCTTTCTGGACTGGGTGATGGCATTTCTTCTAGCTAACAGGGCAATCAAATTTCAGTTAGGGTGAGTTTGTACATGCCCCCGAGCTCCTCCATGGAGATCTGGAAGGTGTCCTCGTTGGAGTAGTGTTTGATGATGTTGTCATCCATGTTCACTAGAATCCTGACATGGGACAGACATGGGTAGGATGAGCACCTGACATCGTTCAATTCTTTTCCAACAAGTCCGTCATTTATCATGGTGAAAAAGCAGCTCTGGCAGCTGAAGATATGTTCGTTGCATGCATTTGTATGTAACTCACCCTTTCTTGCATTTTTTATAGACTTTTCCAACCTTTTCCAGTGGCAACTCATACTTCACTGATATCTGATTTGGAGAAAGGAGTGTAGATACACGTGTCAGTGATGGGTTTGTTTTTCCTCCATTGGAGGAAGATGACACGTTAAATAAAGACATCCTTGCCAAAAAGCACAGTTCATACATAAAAACGAAATGTAGAACGTGACCTGCTGTACATGTTAGTCTAATCTGTCATAGGTCCCTGGTTCACCTTTAACCCACCAGCAACCCTGGTGGTTCTGCATAGCTACTGTAGCTACACCTCATAACCCACCCTGCTTCTTTCCTCACAAACTCTGTGACCCCTCCAGACATCTAATACCTGCCTCTTTTTCCCCTCCCAGCCTTCTCTCCACCACCAACCCCATCTCTACTTCTTATCCCCCCCCACACATCCTTTACCATCTCTCATTCTGCCTTTATTTCATTTATGTCTCCTCCCATTAAGGTCCTCCTCCCCCAGGCGCTGCTCTCTGCACTTTTCCTCTTTTATTTTTTACTTGTTTCCCATCTTCTTCCAGCCACTCCTACACCTCTCTCTCACTCTCTCTTTCTCTCTCTTTTTTTTTTAACCCTCATTCTTCTACTCCTTCTCTTCATCTTTCTCTCTCTTATTCCCAGGATGCTACAGGGGTGGGCCTTGCCATGCCACAGCTCATTCAGCCAGTAGCATGATGCCTTCTCTGCCTCATAACCCCCCCCCCCCGACTAGCTCACAGACAAACTGGTAAACAGACAGACACCCTAAATCATGACAGAAACCACCCATATGCCCGCCTCTATGACAATGAATCCCAGATTGGAAAATCGTGCCTGTACTGCTCTCACTCCATTATTTGTGTTAGTGGCATCAGCAGCGGTGAGTTGTATAAATTTAGGAGAACTTACTGCCTCCACCAGGCCTTTCAGTGTGGGGTTCTTCAGCATGACAGCATCAAACACCTCCTCCGCCTCCTTGCGCACGTACAACAGGACTGCATGGGAGAAAGAGGAAGGAGATGGGCATCAGAGAAAGCCCCTTGGCCCATAGAGGCAAAAACATACATACCATCACACGTGTGCATGTATATTCCTATACATAAATGAATAGAGACACATACCTGAACACCTGAATGCAGGGAGGAAGATTAATTCTGCTTAGGCAAAATAGCTTAACTGCTATACATTGCATGATACAATGTGCATACAGATGGGTGACATGTTAAAGAAAAAACCTGAACGCTTGACCCTGTTGTGGATTTTCCTTTATCCTTTTAATGGGCTCTTGCCCCAGCAACCTCTGGGGAGAATAATCATCGGACAAATATTAAAGCAAACAAAGAATCTTTAATGCATCTGCAGCTGGAGAGACATAAGGCCACACAGAGGTTCGTCTGTGAGGATATGCTCTGCCCCTGAACTGGAGATAGTGTTTTTTTATAGAACAGTCCGTCACGTCATACACTATGTTTCCTGCATCAACTAAGGTGTAATCTTACAAAGGAATGCAGGAAACATCTACGTTAATCACGTTCCGTGCCTCGTGAGTGTCTGTAAGTCTGTTGCACTTGTCTTTTGCTGTACCAAGCCGTTCCTGGGATGTGGCAACGGGGAGGCAAGCATGATAACAGTTGCTATGTGGCCCCATGGAAGGTACGCATGAAAACAATGGGTATGTGTGTCTGCAGTGAGTGAGAAGTTTCATACACACAGAGAAGTGGAAAACTACAGAGTACATACGGAGAGCATATGGAGTACATTTTGTACTCCACAACCCCTACAGTAAGGGGGTCTGGGGGCTCTGTTATGTTGTGGGGTCATTTTCCTGGCGTGGTTTGGGTCCATTTGTCCCCTTAGAATAGAATATTCTTTATTAGTCATTTTGTACATACATACAAATGAAATTTACTCTCTGCATTTAACCCATCCTAGCTGTGTAGCTAGGTGCAGTGGGCAGCTGCCATGCAGCACCCGGGAACCAACTCCAGTTATTTCCTCCCATTGCCTTGGTCAGGGGCACATGTGAGGCCAAACCCTAGCAGCCTCAAATGTGAGGCTGCACCCTAAATGACGACACTATTTGGTGCTCTATAGTGTCCCTTGGCAAGATTTCCTGTTGTTCAGTGGCACAGTGTAGCTGAGACGGCCGCAAAAGAATTCTGTTGCTTTTTGCCAGAACTGCTGCTGAGTTGACAAACAGAGCTGCCGGTTGCCAGAACCGCTGCCGAGTTGACTGAGTGGAGCCACCATGGTTTACCCTTTCTGGATACTAACAGCTGGGTAGACTGCCCAGGGATTTGAATTCAGAGTTAACTTCTCCTAGCCTTTGCCTAAAGAGGCATCAATCCACAAGGCAGCAGGAGGATTTGAAATCCGAGTTCCCTTCTCCTATCCCAATGTGTTGGCTGGACTGGGCACCATGGGAAGTACCATACAGGCATGCAGGAGGACCAGATCTATCAGTAGGGACGTCAACCTTAGCCAAAGGGCCCTTGTTGAGGTAAGGTGCTACCTCTCTACAGCCTGCAGATGCAGTTTAGCATCTTACCCAGGACTTAGAGTGAAGGGTCACTGTTAATCAATACAAAGTTATTCTGAATGATCAACTTGATCCTATGATGAGACATTTCTATCCTGATGGGAGTGGTCTCTTCCAGGATGACAATGCCCCCATCCACAGGGCATCAGGGGTCACTGAATGATGGGTATGGAAATGATGTAAATCATATGCTATGGCCTTCACAGTCACCAGACCCCAACCCAACTGAACACCTATGGGAGAATTTGGACTGATGTGTTAGACAGCGCTCCCCACCACCATCATCAAAACACCAAAAGAGGGAATATCTTTTGGAAGAATGGAGTCCATCCCTCCAGTAGAGTTCAGAGAATTGTAGCATCTATGACAAGGAGCATTGAAGCTGTTCTGGGGGCTTCTGGTGGCCCAACACCTTACTAAGACACTTTATATTGATTTTTCCTTTAATTTGTCACCCATCTATACATAGCACATGTAAAAAAACAAAACAAAACAAAACAAAAACAGTGCTTCTTATGCTGCACTCCCTCATAATGACAACTACTCCACATGCCTCTGTGACCCAAGCTCAAGGCCCCAGTGTTCGGCTGGACCTGTCAGAGTCAGTCACTCCCCCCTTTAACTTGAGTGGTCCAGCTCTCTCCAGATCTTTGTTATCTGTGGCGCAATGCCCAGACAAAGCAAAACTGAGTGTGTCATCATACAACCGTGGCATGGATGAGCAACGTGAAGGTGGCGCGCACACACACACAAGAAAAGTCAGGCTCAACTGTGATTCCCTGTGGCCACTACTCTCTATTCTCTGAATAGAAATGCTGACATCGTTTTCCAACTTGCTCCAGAAACTATTATTTGAAGCTGTCCGAATAAGAGCCTTTCAATAACACAAGTGTGTTCAGTTTCATAATCAATCTAATTTTGCAGGTCTGGCTTCAGGAGCCAGACCTGGGAAGAGAACTCGCCAGCGAGCGTCTGATGGCCGGGCCTTGGCCCATGGGGCCCGGCCAGGCCCAGCCCAAAAAAACAACATGGAGCCACCACCCTGTGGAGCCACCACACACAGGGATGAGCATTGGGGTCGTATCATCATGTGGTCGTATCATTAGATCTGCGGCCGTATGTTTTGGACACTTGGATGAAGAGAGGAGCAGAGCCATCAACTGATCACCACCTGGTGGTGAGTTGGATCAGATGGCGGGGAAGGCTGCCAGACAGACCTGGAAAACCCAAACATGTAGTGAAGGTGAACTGGGAACGTCTGGTGGAGGCCCCTGTCCATGAAGTCTTCAACTCCCACCTCCAGAAGAAGTTCTCGTGTATCCCGAGGGAAGCTTGGGACATACAGTCTGAGTGGGCCATGTTCAAAGCCTCTATTGCAGATGCGGCAGGCAGGAGGTGTGGTCATAAGGTCATGGGTGCCTGTCAAGGCAGCAACCTAAGAACCCGCTGGTGGACACCAGTGGGGAGGGAAGCCATCAGGCTGAAGAAGGAGGCCTTTTAGACTTGATTGGCCTAGGGGTCTCCTGAAGCAGCAGACAGGTACCGGGAGGCCAGAAGGGCTGCCACTTCGGCGGTCGCAGAGGCAAAAACTCGGGTGTGGGAGGAGTTCGGTGAAGCAATGGAGGAGGACTTTCAGTTGGCCTCGAGGAAGTTCTGGCAAACCATCTGGTGACTCAGGAAGGGGAAGCAGGGCTTGACTCAAGCTGTGTTCAACTGGGGAGAGGAACTGTTGACCTGGACTGGGGATGTTGTCGAGTGGTGGAAAGAACACTTTGAGGAGCTCCTGAATCTGGCTAACACATCCTCAGTGGAGGAGGTAGAGTCTGAAGACTCAAGGGAAGCCCCACCCTTTTCCCTGGCAGAGGTCTCTGAGGTAGTTAAGAAGCTCCTTAGTGGCAAGGCGCTGGATGTGGATGAGATTCGCCCTGAGATGCTGAAGGCTCTGGACATTGTTGGGCTGTCTCGGTTGACACACCTCTTCAGTGCTGCATGGAGGTCTGGGACAGTACCTGTGGAGAGGCAGACAGGGCTGGTGGTTCCCATATTTAAGAATGGTGTCCGGAGGGTGTGCTCCAATTATCGGGGCATCTCATTGCTCAGCCTCCCTGGGAAAGTCTACTCTAGGGTGCTGGAAAGGAGGCTCCGACCGACTGTCAAACCTCGGATCCAGGAGGAACAATGTGGATTCCATCCTGTCCATGGAACAATGGACCAACTCTTTACCCTTGCAAAAGTGCTGAGGGGGGCATGGGAGTTTGACCAACCAGTCTAAATGTGTTTTGTGGACTTGGAGAAGGCTTACGACCGTGTATCCTGGTGCACTCTGTGGGGGGTACTGCAGGAGTATGGGGTACCATGTCTGCAGGTGGGAAGCCGGATGTGGATATGTGTCTTGGTCACTGCACTAGTGCCTCCTCTGGTCGGTCAGGGCGCCTGTTCGGGGGGTACGGGGAACTAGGGGGAATAGCGTGATGTTCCCACGCGTTACGTCCCCCCTGGCGAAACTCCTCACTGTCTGGTGAAAAGGAGTGGCTGGCAACTCGACATGTATCGGAGGCATGTGGTGGTCTGCAGCCCTCCCCAGATCGGCAGAGGTGGTGGAGCAGAGATTGGGACGGCTCGGAAGAGTGGAGTAATTGGCCGGGTACAATGGGGAGAAAAAGGGGGTAAAGAAAAAAAACTCAAGACTCAGAAATAATTAAAACACAGACGACTTGAACATTAAAATATATTGTATACAACATACTGGAGAGAAACACCCCGACACAAAAGTCAAAGGGAGCTGTCTCTCTCCGAGGAAGAGAGGACCTCAGCGTCTTTATAGTTCAGCAAAACAAAGAAGTCTTACATGTTCCGCCCCTTAGCATTTAAAGACAATCAACCTATAGAAACCCTCCTACATACAGTAGGGAGAACTAAGTCGAGCAAGAGTCAACAGCTCAGCACAAGTTCAACGCAAGTATTGCTTTCTTCAAAAACACAGGCAAACGGAAACACGAGACTTCGTGCCTCTCCAAGAGCTCTATATAGGATGTCTCATGACAGCACACGTCTATCTTCTGACACCACCTAAAACAACCTCCTCTAAGGTGTATTTGACCCACACAGCAACACCAACATAAGGAAATGAATACATAATTAATGAATGATAAATTTTAATGTTTCATGTTACTTTTCTTTCACAGCCCACACACACGGACCCCTCTTTATCTCGCCACTATCATATCGAAGATCTCGAGCACTGAGTCTGCAGTACATAGTATGTTCAAAAATGTGCTGTGTGCCCGTGTGTAATTATGGACATGCAAAATGGACACAGAAGTGTTAGCTAACTGGCAAAGTGTCAAGATTTCATACAGTGAAAACCCCGCAGAGTGATATAAGTAGAATTTATTTATTATTTATTTGACTACTAATCAACCTAAACACTTGGGTTTTGTTATAAGGCTGATGTGCAGACATGAATAATGTTGCCAATGTACCGGTGTGCTGTCACCGATTATGTTTTCATCCGTGTAAAGGTGCTCCAACACCAGATTTTGTTAAGTAGGTTGCTCTATCACTATCTTGGCCTTACTCTTATGACTCCTCTTCTATAGCACAGTGGTCTCCTAGGAACCATTTCATACAGGCGTAAACTGTGGAGTGCATTTTGCTGTTGTTGGTCGTTTTAAAACTACATGCTTTCACTTCTTTTATTCGCCACTGACATGATGTTATGTTATATCTGACTGTGATGGGCAAGCCGGGGCCCACTTTGACCCTCTTGCATTGGGGCCCTGCGCTGACTCTTTACACCTGTGTATATCAACTACAAACTGTTGAAGTGCACCTTTACACTCGAAGATGGTGTTTTCTGTTTTTGATGGGGTATCGCTGTTCTCCAAATTGTGTCTTTGTTTCTGTTGATTGACGTAGTGCCTCTTGGGTTTTACTCGACACCTTCAGAATCTGACTGCCTGCCTTTGCTTTGTCTACATGCTTCTGCAACAACCCAGTTTCCCCATAGTTCCCACTTATCTGTTTTGTTCGTGAAACTGACACAAAGCAGTGAATTCTTTATGTGTAAATGTTCAGAAGAATGTAAAAGGAAAATTACATATAAAAAACTAAACCCAGGAATAATAAGGTTTGATGAAGGTATGTTGCCGTCAGCCTCGGACTGGCAATCTGACAACTCCGGCAAATGCTAGATGGGCCAGCCAACTAGTGGGCTGCAAGGCCAGCAATGTGGAAAAATAATTCGCCCTGCCAGCCACAGCCCACTTGATTTTGGCTCATCTGATTGGGGGTTAGACGATCCCAGTTGTCAATAGGCTACCTATATTGTAAGGCAGAGGCAAGAAGTGCTACCCTCGTCCTCCTTCCACCCCTTCAAGTAGATGTGTCCATCCATGTAATGTCATAGGTCAAGTGGGAAATACTCAAATCAAGAGAGAACGGTTGGAACTTAAAAGTTATACATTTGAATTTCGATGAAAAAATAAAGCTAGCCTGAAATGGATAAAGGTCCCAAAAAGCGAAAAGGTGGAGCGGAAAAGGTCAGAGAGTAAAAGAAAAAAAAAGAAAAAAACTCGACGCTGATGCTGCAAAATGTTTTAAGTTCACACATTTATTCAAAAATACCGATGCCACTGATGAGATGTCTTCTCATTGCCTTAGGTAGGACACGCTATTCTATTCTCTCCAATTTCAGACACATCTCCAGATCATGTCTTTGTGCATGCTCAACAATCCAGGTAAGAAAATCAAAGAAGGTTGAATCAATTCATCTGGATACAACGTTTATTGACATTGTATCCAGATGAACTGATTCAACCTTTTTTTATTCCCAGATCATCATTAGGCTAGGCCTACCACAAGGAAACCTTTTGTGCAGCATGAAAATTGAGTTTGGTTTCATGATAACAGCGTTGAATTTTTGTCATAGACTACATTCATGACTAATGATTATGTCATATTTGTTTTATTTAAGTTAACGATTGTAGCATAAGTGCGCCGAGAGTTGGGTTGCTAAATAACCTGATAATGGTTTATGCAGTCATTGGGCGGCAGGCGGGGAAACACCCTGGACAAACCGCCACTCTGTCTGTACAGGTCTGATACAGGTTTGTACAGGGCCAACACGTCCACACACTGGGACAATTTAGCATGGCCGATTCACCTGATCTACATGTCTTTGGACTGTGGGAGGAAACCGGAGCACCCGGGGGAAACCCACACAGACACAGGGAGAACATGCAAACTACACACAGAGGACGACCTGGGACGACCCCCAAGGTTGGACAACCCTGGGGTTCAAACCCAGGACCTTCTTGCTATGAAGCCAATTGGGCTCGCAATAATTATTATTATAAATCATAAATTATTAATTGTAATTATTAGCAATTGGGCTGCCACCCAATGACTGCTGGGATAGGCTCCAGCATTCCATGACCCCAAGTGGAATAAGCGACTTGGATAATGGATGGATGGATGGATACTTGCATATGTTGGGGAGAAGGGGGCCGTTCCAGATGAAAATTGTTAGGGCCAAATCATGTTCCCAGTCTGACCTTGGTTTCTGTAGTGTTTTGGCTGTGCACAGATCTATTATTGGTGGAATTGTAAATTAAATCTGATTGCTCCCAGGTGAGTGGAGCACAAGGAAGAGCCAAACTTTTTGAAACTCTATTTAAATGACAATGTATTTAATATGTTTTGTAAACCAATCTTTCCAGTGTGCACTATATACTTAGCATTTAGTGTTATGCTAATCACTGCTAAAAGCATTTTTAAAACCTGTCTTTGACCAGGATGTAGGGTAAAGTGCAAGGCTTTGTTTTCATGTATGTGTGTATGTGTGAGAGAGAGAGAGAGAGAGAGAGAGAGAGAGAGAGAGAGAGAGAGAGAGAGAGAGAGGATGAGTGAGACTGAGCAGTGGTATTTTGTAGGGTCAGAGGAAACTTCCAGCACGTGTGCATGTTTTCAAAAACCTGGAATGATCACATGGCACTGAAAGGATGGGGTTGGGTGCCTTCATAGTCACAACATCAATAACCACTTTAAACAAACACACACACACACACACACACACACACACACACACACACACACACACACACACACAGCTTGTTGTGCCACTCTTAATAAACACATGCACCCTCCAAGCAATGCACTACTCCAACATCCATACACGCAAAAACATGCCGTACCTTTCTTTGGTTCGTCCACTCTAGCCAACTTGTTTGGGGGTGAACCAAAGTCATCCTCAGTGAAGGGTAATCTCTTCATGCCTGAACTGCAACACAGACACACACACACAAACACACACACGTTTGAAATTGCCTGATCACTCATAAAAACCAACTACTGTCTCTCTCTCTCTCTGTCTCTCTCTCACACACACACGCACGCACGCACGCACGCACGCACACACACACACACACACACACACACACACACACACACACACACACACACACACACACACACACACACACGTAGCCCAGAGACATTTCCTAGGAGCAACACATGTTTTCTAAAATCCACTTAGCATTGAAATCTGGCACATTTACTTTGCCGTCCCTTGTCCACCCACCAATAACTGCAGTGACAAATAAAAAGAAATCAGGGCTACTGAGACTGAGAACTCACTTATCTTCTCCATCTTCTGTAGAGAAAGGCTGCAGGGTAAGAGACAGAGCAACTTCAGTCAGATGGAATATACATAAGTGAAACACATCCCAACACATTTCATTGGTGATTAAGCAGCTGCAGAAAATAAAGTATTATTTATAGCATAAACCTACATGAAAGTACACTTAAACAGCATGTTTTCATATTTTCACAAAACCTGAGAAAGCATGCTTCTTTCATACTAAATTTGTATGTGCTATAAATTTTAGCTCTTTGCAACAGATTGGGTAGTTTTACTGCCAACCATCATTTAAACTTCTGAAGGTCCCATCAATTGATCAGGTCAAAGGGCAATGTCAAAGGTCAATCCAATAGGTCTCCAAGGTTGATGTATTTCTTTTGCTTTTATCGCTGAGGCCAGAGTATGGTCAACACAAGGCAAATTTACAAGTTGCTAAGGCAACTCGGCTGCATTGAAGGCAGTTCAACTGTGTTGCTATAGGCGGAAGGTAGACTGTACTATTCCAGTGAGAGGGCCATTTTCCACAGGGGTAAGTCATACAAATTATGCACTTTCCGTTTTTAAAGTCCCTTCTGATTGAAAACGTAATGGTAATAAAACTACTGTGGCCCTTAAGTGAACCTCTCTGCAAGCTGTGTTGGTCTCATTAAGCTTTTGAAAAATAGTCAGAGACCTGCACGACTTCAAAATCGAGATGGTGTCAGACATTGGTCAACAATGCTGCTGAATCGCTTCCTGGAAAACTGATAATCTGGGAGAACAAGTCTTTTACCCAACAGGGCTCTAATATTGATTGCAGGCCTTCCCATCAATAAAAATCTATTCTGAGAGAGGCTATCAGAGACCAGGGCCACAGAGAGTTCACCAGGGTTGTCAGTTGGGTTCAATGTCATCAGCGACACCAGAAATAAATCCTCCTCCAGTTTGTGGCGAAAAATAAACACCAGACAGGAGGTGTATTTAACCAATGAACCCTTAGCGGCCAGTGGGATTGCAACCAACAGGGGGCAGTCAAGATTCACAAGGTCCTCAGTCGTTCTACTTTTTTCTAAATGGGTAAAATCTCAGTCCAAAAGGAACAACCACAACTCTTGCAGGTATGCACATTGCTAACCTCCCTGCAAGCCGAGTCTCATTTGATGTGATACTGGAGTGTCGTGGTATGTGAAGAGTGCCGAGGACGGCTCAGAGTCCAGAGGTGGATTTTAGCCATGAAGTGGAGGGTTTCTTATGACTAGCACTTAAAAACCTGACAGCCCCAACATAGGTTTACATCCTATGCAGATTATTGGCAAACATCTGCTGTCTGCATTGCAGTCTGTCTCTCACTCCTGTCTCTGTTCTTCTCAGTCAATTATTGGCATATACTACAGGCTATTGGTACATCCCTGCTGTTCTTGCTCCATTTCCACAATCTCTCTCAGGTATCATCTTACCCTCTGCGGTTTGTTTTGATTTATCAGTAAATTATCTATCCCAGGGGTTAATCAGTTGGCAATAAGGCCATCAGTATCTAGGTCTGCTATCAGAACACTACAGACCTATCTAAAATCGGATAACTCTGTCCCCGCCAACTGGCAGCCAAAGGAGAGATTTCATCTGGTTGCCTTGATCTGACTTTTGCCATTTGATGAGTGGCTGGGGTTGGAGAGACTAAAGCTCAATTTCAAGGAGCCAGAAAACAACACCGCTGTCTCTAAATAGACAGACAGACAGACAGACAGACAGACAGACATGTCTAGTAGTATTAGCTGTTTGATATTCGCTTTTATTTATACTGTTTTTATTTTTACTCTTACTTATTTGGTCTTACTCTTATTTTTGCCTTGTCTGTTGTTTTTTTGTGAAGCACTTTGTAACATTGCTTTAGAAAAGTGCTATATAAATAAAATTATTATTATTATAAGCATCTAATACTACAGATGAACAAAAGTTCTATGACAAGAAATATGTTTTTATAATATTTTCATGATCAGTAATTGCTCCTTGTGCATCAACCTGAGAGCGGGCATTTGGAAGCTGTCGAGGCTGTGGCTCCAGCAGTGATTTATTGGTAATCAAATTTAAGCAAGTTTTGGGTTACGAGCCCTCTGGTTGGCACTCACATGGCGCTGGAAGTTGGAGAAGTGGAGGTCAGGGATGAAAAGGACAGGCTGTGTTTCAAAGTCAGTCATCATCTTGAAGATGGTCACATCGTTGCGCTTCTGGAGCAGGGGCAATTTGATGTCCACAACTGAGAAAGACAAAGAAACAGTGAGAAGGACTTCCTTCCCCCGGGTACTATTCTTACTTTTGAGGATTTTTTTTTTTTTTGCCCACTCCTCACGACAGAAAGCAGTTATGTAAATAGTGTAAGAGGGTTAGGGTCAGAATAGGAATTTGAGTCAAGGTCAAGGTTTGGGCCAGCACGAGGAACTTGGTGTTTGAGGTTACGAGCAGGAAAGGAATGTTGCTCATAGGAATGCACGGTCATGCCAATCCACACTGGCGTGTACGTACATACGTCTGTACTGGTACACGTCATAAAGTCGTTTTAAGTTGGACTGAAACCAGTGATCAGATTTCAATTTTCATGCATGAAAGCCTTGAACAAAACGTAATCACACATTTAGAGACAGTTTTGTTTTATTTGTATGTGACTGATATTGTATTTTTGTATGCTCTTCATCCGTAACCAGGATGCTGTGCTGCTGTAAAGCTTCCTGAGGCAAATTTGTAATTTGTGGCATTGGGCTATACAAATAAAATTGACTATTTGACTCAAGAACCGCGAGGGAGTGGTATAGCCCTCATTAAAATTCATGAACCAGCCTTGTAGCGTGGGATTTGATCTGATTGGCTGCATGTAATGGGCGTGTCTGATGACATCATGAGTATCCGCAAAAAAGATTTAGAGCAAGAAGCTGACCTAGTGGGCGTTCTTTTAAAGAGAAGAATGGAAAAGCCAAATTCTACCTCTTATATACTATATTGTCAGTCGAAAGAGAGTACCAAATGCATGACAACTGAAGTAATATGTGATAGGAAATATTAGTGCTTCGATTCCTGTCCAATTTTTTAAAAAAAAAGAAAAAAAAGATAGAAATCCTTGACCACTTACAAGGTCCCAGGTTAGGGTTGAGCTCAGACACCTTGCCCTTCCGGCGGGACTGCTTCCTCTCCTCATCTCGGATCTTCCTCTCGGCTCCTTTGTCGCAGAACACCTTGATCTGACAGTAGGCGCGGTGGATGGGTTTGTTACTACGGTTGTTGTAGCTGTAGGTGTCGATCTGGAGATTCAGCGGCAGGCCCTTCACCCCCTTCTGAGAGGAAAAGTCTGTGCTCAGACAGTTGACCGAGATGAAGATCTGAGGAAGAGGAGGTATAGAAAAGTAAAGCTTTAATGTCCCCAAGGGACAACTTGGCTTACAACAGCGGTCAGTAATAGTAAAATGGTATCCGTACAATGTACATACGGTATAGACATGTAGACACACATAGAAACAAGTACACAGTAAAAACAAATACACAGGATGGGGAGAAGATAAGAACTGGTGGGAAAAGAACATTTTAGGTTGAGGGAGACCGAGTCTGAGAGGCAGTGTACGCTCAACTTCTCCAAAAAGGGCAAGTTAGCGTATTGTCTGTCATCTGATATTAACAGCAACTGTTTTTTGGTTTTTTATAGCTGCTTATTCTTTGTAAATGTGTGTAGGCCTAGTTTGTCAGCATTTTCACGGTCTGGTTTGCCATTACACACTATTTGCGCCACCTCCAGTCCACATTGAGTGTTCTGTGCTGCCACCTATTGGCATATTGTTTTAACTGCATGTTGATTTTCAATTTCAATGAACTAGAGAGGTTAAAGTTCGTGAGATACAGTTTACGCTCGAAAACAAGGCTCCACAATGCATGTACAACACATGATGATAATGGAATAAACCCTTGGTTTACAGGATACCTGGCAAGTCTCATCTCTCTATCATAAAACAACCAAAATCAATCCATTTTCAGAATCATGTTTATTGGCCATGTAGGTTTGCACATACATGGAATTTGACTCCGGTTTTGTGGCTCTCTCAGTGTACTTAACAAAGAATAACAACACTACAACACAACAATCTTCATATACACACACACACACACACACACACACACACACACACACACACACAAGGATTGACTTATACAGGCGATACGTGCAATGCGTCTTTCTTGATATACGGATACATTAGTTATACAGGATCTTCCATCCTCATGCTTTTCATTATAGTTGTGCTACTTCTGTGATCAGACACTTTGTGGTAAATACTGTAAACAGCCCCAGAGCGGGCAAACATTTGGGAAGGGCTGGTCTCAGCAAATAGACGGTGTTATCTGTGTTTCAGATCACCAGGGGGTACAACGGGAGAGACAGACGCACACACCTGTACACAGACATTACTGTGTGCTCGCGCGCACACACACACACACACACACACACACACACATATATATAAACAGTGCTTTCCTTGCACTATGCCTTGTCTGAACTACAGAAAAACACACACTTGTGCATTTGCACAGTCACGTGTGAATCATCTTACAGCTAGGTGATTGGCAGTTCAAACAACCCGGCCAAGTGGTGAATACAAAAAACTAATGAATGCACACACGGGGATGGTTTGAATCCACACAAGGATGAACATCCTATGGCCTCAGGTCACAACAAGGAGACCCACCTTCTGATGTGTGTGTGTGTGTGTGTGTGTGTGTGTGTGTGTGTGTGTGTGTGTGTGTGTGTGTGTGTGTGTGTGTGTGTGAGAGAGAGAGAGAGAGACACTCCATATGTCAGAAATAGGACACAGCACTGCAGGATACTAGAGATGAGCTGTGGCGCCATCTTGTCTGTTCCTCTGTTTGTTAGCCTGCCTGTCTTCTGACAACTGATGATGAACGTTGAACAGCCAACACTGCAGCAGCTGACAGGAAATGAGAACACAGAGGCGGGCCAACCCAACTCTATCCCCTAAGATGACTCCAAAAAAAAAAACTGGTCAGAAGAGAGTGGGGGACAGGGAGAGGAGGTATATGGGGTGGCGGTGACCTCCTCCCCTCTGCCACGTCTTACATTGTCTGACAGGATTACATCGTTAGCTGTCAGAACTGGTCACAGGCCCCCCTACTGAGTTTCCTCATTCCTGCGCCCATTGTTGCTCCTGTCTGGTGTGTAGAAATGCCTAAACACGCGTCACTTCAGCATCACAATAGGTGCGACAGGTCCGACCAGTCGAAACTGTTGTGTAGCGAGCTTGCAAGCACTTGCAACCATACAAATGTGCACACAAATGCAACTACACACACGCACGCACACACACACCCTGTCTCTACGCAACCTGATTTAACACAAACTTAGTGACAGACTTGGTAACACGGACACGTACTGATATGTTCTCACTTTCCCATTGAAGTCACAGTTTTCAGTACCCGACGCTTCAGAGGAAATCGACACAACGAATCAGCCATTAATCGTCGGCAAAGGGATGCATACGTCTTTGTCCTGATTATCAAATTCACACGTGACTTCCAAAAAGAGGAGCAGCATTTTATAGGGGGACTTTTTGTGTTCATGTGGAAAGAGTTTGTCATCATTGGTGATTTGTGAGCCACATAGTGTCCAGCAACTGAAGAAATGTGGTTGTATGAGATATTTTCCATCATTTGTATTACAATGAAACATGATGTGTGTGTGTGTGTGTGTGTGTGTGTGTGTGTGTGTGTGTGTGTGTGTGTGTGTGTGTGTGTGTGTGTGTGTGTGTGTGTGCAGTACATGTTCTACTCTCTCACCTTGGCCTCCTCGTTGGTGTCCCAGGTGAAGGAGATGGCGTTGTAGGATATCTCCTCAATGTTACTGATGGTATTGAAGCTCTCCTTGTAATCAGCTGTCAAAAAATCACAAACGATTTTAACCAAACTGGGACAATGTAGCACAGAAGATACACACTGTCTCAGTCCTGGAGAAACTTTCGCCAAAAGGACGCTTTGTATAAATGGACACCATAAGCTTTTGTTAAGAACCACGTTTTCATTTGATGGCTGAATAGCGTGATGTGTTACGGTGTCGTAGCAGACACAGTAAAACTAGATGATATGAAGTGAAATCCAAACTGAGGTTGGAGACATTTTTTACAGTTTTTTTTTCTTATTTTCAAATCCCCCCCCCCTTTTTTTCTACCCAATTGCACTTGGCCAATTACCCTATTCTCTGAGCCGTCCCGGTCACTGCTCCACCCCCTCTGCCGATCCAGGAAGGGCTGCAGACTACCATATGCCTCCTCTGATATATGTGGAATTGCCAGCCGCTTCTTTTCACCTGACAGTGAGGAGTTTCACCAGGAGGACGTAGCGTGTGGGAGGATCACGCTATTCCCCCCAATTCCCCTCCCCCTCAAACAGGCGCCCCCGACTGACCAGAGGAGGCGCTAGTGCAGCGACCAGGACACACACCCACATCCGGCTTCCGACTCACAGACACGGCAAGTTGTATCTGTAGGGACGCCCGACCAAGCCGGAGGTAACACAGGGATTCGAACCGGCGATCCCCGTGTTGGTAGGCAACGGAATAGACCACCACACCACCCGGGTGCCCCTGACAAAAGTTTTAATTCAAACCGATACCATGACTCGGTAACACGTCGATCAATTTAGATGCTTTGTAAACTACGGCTACGATCAGATGCAAGAGTGAAATGAGAACGAATAAGATTTTTCATCTCGAGGACATTAAAAAAAGTCCTTAAGAAGTCCCTTACTGAAAAGTATCCCGCACCGGAGCTGGAAAGTCTGGAGACTTAATCCCTAGCCAGCCGAGGTGAGTCATCACCGTCAGTCACCTTTCCCCTTTACGTCTGTCCCATTCAGAGCCAGACTGAGTAAGACAATACGTTTTGCCTGTCTGTCAAAACTAAGCTGCCCTTTCAACCCACCAATCAGCTCTGCAGACACAGCAAGATGGATTAGCGTAGACCACACTGAATTAAGCAGCACTATTGTCCCACCAGAGGACAACTTCTTTACAAAGCACAAACAAACATGGCGTCAAACAAACAAACAAACACAGCTGTCATCCCGTCAGGGGAAGTCTTATCGCACAAAAATCCTTGGATGTCCCCCCAAATGTGGACGGACGGTGTTGCAGTTTGCAGAAGTGACTTGGTGGGTTGGAAGGGTGCATGCTCTGCAGAACAGTAAAACTGTAGGTATGTCCTGCATCTCTCCCCACTAGAATTTATTTACTATGTGTCTGATGGATAAGTGCAAGCTTGAAAAGCTCACACAGGCCACACAACTCAATAATGTCTCTGTTAGAAAATAAATGACGACAATATTTGCACAAGAAACTGGTCAAAACGGTCTCACTGCAGTTCCTGGGGGAAGGTGGTTGGTGCAGCTAATTTTTCATGTGTGCAGACAGGTGTTGCGGTTCTTACCGATGTCTAGACACCTTTGCTTGGCGGTGTGCTGTCTGGAGTGCCAGTACTTCCAGTGTTTCAGCTGGTCGTCTCTGCACTTCTCCTCGCCGAACACCACCATCACCACACTCTGAGACGGGAGCGGCGGGAAAGCATGCAAACAGACACATACACACAAGCAGGAACACACACACACACAGTTATATACAACATTAAACTACATCACATATTCTGATCAGTGTTGATAACCTCAACAATACAACTGAAACTAATGTGACCGAGGACGCCATTACCTCCCTCAGAAGTAAACGACGGTGTGAGATTTACTTTTTCCTCCTCTTACCCTGACTTTGGTGATGGGGTGTTGCATGTCCTTGCTGTTGTCAATCTCTCTGAGGCTGATGGGATAAAACTGTCCCTTGTTTAGGTACGTCATTGTCCCATCGCCTGTCTTCTGACGCAGAGACTTGGATGCTTCTAGAGTGTACTCGAAATTGTTCCTAATTGAGAACACACAGTTAGCAATCAAAATGTTATGTTGCACATCTGAAAATATTTACAAAGATGTGTTTTAAAGCAGAGTTATGTAGCGTGACAAAAGAGGAGAGTCAAAAACAAAAAAAACAAAAAACAAATTGTGGTTGCATGCTTCACCAGTGGCTCCTACGGCCGCTGCTACTAAATCGTGACCTAAAATCAGTATGGTGTCAGAAGTGGGCCCGATAACAAAGCGTGAAGCATTGTGTCTTCCCAACAGAGGGGAGTCCGGTGTCTCTCCAGTGACTTGGATGAATGGGGCCATTCTACGGCGTGTTGTGTCGCAGATGAATGGCGGTGTGGCGGTGGGAGTTGGCCGGTGGGCCGGTGGCGCTTACCCCGGCACGGTGTCAAACGCACCGTAGTCCTCGGGCGTGATGGAGGCCATGCGTAACTGGAGATCCCCTGGGAAGGAAAACACCTGTGGCCACACAAAAAGGAGGAGAGAAGAGAGAGAGAGAGAAGGAGATGAGTGAGAGAGATTCATGGTGGTGAGATGGGGTGGAAGCAGGGTCTCTCTCTCTCTCTCTCTCTCTCTCTCTCTCTCTCTCTCTCTCATTGTGATTTTAAATTGTTTTCCAGTCATCTGGGTTCATTACTTTGAGGAGTAAACAGCTACTATTATGTTGCCCCTGCAGATGTATCTCTTGTGTTTTATCATTTCTTACCGTTTCTATTCATTTAGTCACTTAATGACCGAACTATATTTGTATTGCAACTTGCACACATGGCGCGCAGCTCAAAGTGCCTTTATATCAGAGAGAAACGAAAGAGCACTTCCCTCTAAAACCATGTTTCTCCCTCAGTCGCTCTCTCCCTGCATGTCTCTCTCTCTCTGTCTGTGAATGGGGTAACAAACCATTTATTTCCCTTCCCTATTTTTTTTAATCCCTCCATCCCTTTGCCTGGTATACTGGGGTTTTGTTGGGTTACTCCTCTCTATAGTAATCCCCCTCTCGGTTGAAAAGAGAATGAGGAGCGAGAGAAAGGGCTTTGGCTATTGTGGGAGAAAAGTACAGCACTTTATTGTGTTGGTGAGACAATGACATAATAACATGCTGGCCGCTATTTTGGCATGTTCAAATAAAACCAGGGAAGGTTGAACCCACCGCTGGCTCCATGGGATCAGGTGAATGGCCTATTGTCTGATGGGGGAGATCTGAGAGAAAGAGGAGAGGTGAGAGGGGGGTTATAGGAGAGTGTTAGTGGGGTTTAGAAATGGGGGGGGGTGTATTGGATCCCTCTCTACACACACATGTAGTAACACACACCTCCTGGGAACTGTCCTTGAAGCTCTCTGAGAAGGTGGAGTCAGGGGGCGTGCGGGACTGGGTGTTGGGGCTGAACTGGACCGAGTTGTGGGTAAGCCGCTCGAAGACCCCAACATGGCTGTCGGCCTCTGTACAGCTGTTGGGGACCGTCACTGAGAAACCGTGGGTGGGCATCTCCGTCTTTACGGTCGTGTAGTTGGGCACAGCGGCAATGGAAACTGTGACGGTTGTGTCTGAATCAATCAATCAATCAATCGCTCGATCAATCAGATCATGAAGCAGTCAAGCATGATTAGCAAATGATAATCAAATAGACTGTTTTAAATTTCGCTTGATATAACCATGCAATTAGCAATGTAATGGAGGGTAAACCAGCTTTAACATAGTTCACCTACATTTTTTTTTAATTTGTGTAAGAGAGTTTACCCAAATTTTAAATTCACAGCAAACATATTAGTGTATAGTAATACACCAATGTAGGATATATGAGGTTAGGCTATTTCAAGAGTGGAAAAAAGAAAAAGAAAAATTAACACCCCCTTTGAAATACAACTCCCCCCCCACACACACACACTTTTTCTCCCCAGTTGTATCCGGCCAATTATCCCACTTTTCCAGGCCTCCCCGGTCACTGCTCCACAGCCTCTGCTGATCCAGGAAGGGCTGCAGACTACCACATGCCTCCTCCGATACATGTGGAGTTGCCAGCCACTTCTTTTCACCTGACAGTGAGGAGTTTCACCAGGGGGACGTAGCGCATGGGAGGAGCACGCTATTTCCCCCAGTTCCCCCTCCCCCCTGAACAGGCGCCCCGACCAACCAGAGAAGGCGCTAGTGCAGTGACCAGGACACATACCCACATCCGGCTTCCCGCCCGCAGACACGGCCATTGTGTCTGTAGGAACGCCCAACCAAGCCGGAGGTAAAACGGGGATTCAAACTGGTGAGCCCCATGTTGGTAGGCAACGGAATAGACCGCTAAGCTACTTGGACGCCCCCTAAATACGACTTACTTTTGTTTACATTGACGGTTCTTTGGCTTAAGAAGATCATAGGCTCGGGGTTGTAAAAGGTCATATCACCCTTTCTATTTGCATACAGTGCATGGCTGCACTGCTGTACACATAATGATGGTAACAGACCTGGTGAAGGGAAGGGGCTCCTCTTTTCCTGGGTGAGTTGGTTGGGGAGAAGTATGTTGAAGGGCGTTTTGAGCAACTGGATCCTGCTCTCCATGTTGGGCATGGGGGTCTCTTGGAGAGGCCCTATGGGTTGCCCTGGCTGAATCAGGTGTCTGAAATACAAGGATGGAGGTTACACGATAGCAGCATGTGAAAAAGGATATTACTTGTTTATTTGTTAGGGACAAATACAGGTAACACTGACAACTACACATACAAAGTCCAATTTGCTGTACATGTGTATATCCAACACTAGTCCTTTGATGGACATTAAAAGTTTGCATAAAAATCGATAAAATTAACATTTTTCCACTTAAGAATCGGTACATGAACTGACGATGAATAAAACTGACTCTCACGATGATAATTTTTGAAAATCAAATTTTTTGAAAAAAAAAATCCAAATTTTTTTAATTTTGAATTCGAGGACATGAATAGAAGAGTGACCTTGACTTGATTGCTTTGGTGAAGACTTTAAAATAAGAAATTTGTTTCAAATTTCCTGGGAAGGAATTCCAGAGCTCTCCATCTTGGATTCAAACTGCATTTTAACCAAAAGAAGTCCTGCAATATTTGATAGGGCAGTCTCCATCTGAGGTTTTGTGTGTTCATCTTAGTATGATGAAGTCCAGATGAAAATGATTCAGATATGGATGGGACTATTCATACTACACACATGCTAAATCCATGTCAGTAATGATGGGCTAATACTGGACTGCCCTTCATGTAGTATCCTTATATTTGCGAACACACACACACACACACACACACACACACACACACACACACACACACACACACACACACACACACACACACACACACACACATACAATTACAAAATCAGAGAGTGTGAAAGAGCCCGAATCACTTAATTTTGTTCATGGCGTATTTCCCTTCTGCTGGGCTTGTTAAAAAGGGGGTTATTACATGAGGTTAGCTGTCTACCTTTTGTTGGGATCCACATCAGAGACCATTGCATCTGACTTGGCCTGGGATATTGTTCTCTTTTCCCTGGGCACCTGTATGGGAAGGTAAACACAGCCGCTCAGCATCTGACCACATCACATCCAATAACCTGGGTACTCCTGCCATCTATATGAACAGCTAGATCAGTTACCACTGCCTGACATGTGCTCTGCCTCACAGGTGTCACGTAATGGATGGGTGCCTTTATGAATGAGGATCATTAAGGTAAAGCTTAGAAGGATTTCGGCACATAATCCTTTAACCTATGCACCCTTAAAATGGGAGAAAGTCATTAGTGGGTTAACTTAAGGTCTCACCTCAGGTGTGTTTCCTACCTTATAGTAGTCGTAGAGCAAGCCTAGAGCTGCGGCGCTGTCCTCGTCCCCGTTGATGCTCATCATGGCTTTGGTGGCAGCGGTCAGGGGGTTTTCCAGGAAAGACTTCCAGGCCTCGTCCTCTGTGGTGAAGGAGCGACGCTGGCCGCCATAGCCCGGCTCATTCTGCAGAACCAGGACCGCACGCTTACTGGGAGAGTGGGGAGAGAGAGAGTGTGTTAATGTTAGAGAGAGAGAATGAGAGAGAGAGAGAGAGAGAGAGAGAGAGAGAGAGAGAGAGAGAGAGAGAGAGAGAGAGAGAGAGAGAGAGAGAGAGAGAGAGAGAGAGAGAGCGATGAGATGGTTGTTTCGGTCTGTGGTCTCTGTGATGTATTAACGGGGGCCGGACCGGGCGTTATTGGATTAGGGTATGGGTAATTGTTCTGGGTATGTCTGTAAATAGCAGGTATGACACCTCCAAACTGATAAGAACGTCTTTTATTGCCATGCAGGGGTGTTGCTGGGATTGCTGGGACGCCTGACAAGAAGTGATGCGGAGCCTCCAAAACGGGTGCATCATATTTGCAAAGTCCAGTATTTGGCCCAGGATTGATACTCCTTATGATTCTTTATCTAAGGGCCTCCTTTTGCTCAGTCCCATTTAAGTACTCCCACACTTCTTCCCCTTGGTGGCGCCCCTGAGGCCATGAGTATGGTAGGTTTCATGCAATGTGATTTCATCCCGAGGACACCAAGTAAAAGAAAAAGGACGTTGGAGGCATAGCTTCTAAAACAGTGCATAAAGGCGGTCTATGTGTGCTAATAAAGCTTAATAGATTGATGGATGGATGGATTGCATTAACAAAGTCTCATTTTAACAGTTCATAGTAATGCCTCACTTCCCCTAATTTACGAGCCCAGACTGAAGAGTCTTGCTCATAAACTTCTTGTCACAAGTCTGGCAAACAGGCGATACGCTGCACCAACGTCATGAGAATCGTCAAAGGCCGGACCCCCAACTGTAGTTTTGTACAGAATTAATTAACAGATTGCAATAGGGCTCGTCAATGGACGTGTTGTTTATCCGTGTCACCTGCTTTTCAGGTGTTTCTTTGATTGTGCAACAAATCTCAGCCCTTGAATGACTAAAGCGTCTTGACAGAAGATGCTCGACTGGCTGATCCGGTGTGACAGTACTGGGCTGAAGATCACTCATTGGTTAGCAGGCCAACCACAATCTACACAGATCTGTCCCTACTACATTCCAGAGATTTAACCACTGTTTTACTGTTTTTGTAACAAAACCTGTTTCTAAAAATGCAATCACAAGCTTTCACACTTCATCACATCTACTTCCTCCTCCTCCTCCTCCTCCTCCTCGCCATCATGCTGACCTCTTTTCCAGACCAACCTTAAAAAGTATAAACTGTAGAAGTCATGCTTTGTAAACAAGACTGTGAAGAAGATTAATAAGAACACCGCTGGATGCCACTTTATGTTAGCGTGTTGCTTAGGCTACTGCTGGTTGCCTATTATGTCGTTAATTTATGCTTTCTTACTTAAGCATACTGTGCACCTCGTTGTAATATGCTCTCAATAGGAACATCAACTAAATGCCTACTAATTTAAATGGGAAATGTGGGAGACTTTGAAGTAAAACCATAGGATAATGGACCAAAAAAAGTAAGGTAATATTTAAATCCTGACAGAGAGAGAGAGAGAGAGACAGACAGACAGACAGACAGACAGACAGACAGAGGGAAAGAGAGAGACAGAGAGTCAGACAGAGCGATCGAGCAAGACAGATAGAGTGAGACAGAGAGATAGAGCGAGAGAGATAGAGAGAGCAAGAGAGAGGGAGAGCGAGGGAGACAGAGAAACAGAGAGAGAGAGCGAGTTAGACAGACGGAGAGTGAGAGAAATAAATGGAAACTGAACTTGTGCCCATTTAAGAAATGATAGGTTGTGTGTTGCGTGCATGTTGAAGCATTTCATGGTTCCCCTGATGTTTGTGGATCAACATTGGACATAACCTCCTCTGGCTTTCACATAATTCATCCAGTCAGTGCCAGAAATACAGTAGGCTTCCAGATAGGGCCAGGCTCAGACACAGGTCATCATATCAAATGTTGATCTGTGAACATCTCTCACTTGCAGAAGTCAGAAGGACTTTACCTGATATATGATAATAATTTGTTTATTTCTAATTTTAGAAACATACGGAACAATTATTGCTGCTTTTAATTTAACCCACTCCCCCAGATGTGGATCATAAATACTTGTCTACTTTTCCAAATGTTTTATACCTTTATCATAATACATTTGTACTCA
The DNA here is from genome assembly GCF_029633865.1 of Lampris incognitus. Lineage (NCBI taxonomy): Eukaryota > Metazoa > Chordata > Actinopteri > Lampriformes > Lampridae > Lampris > Lampris incognitus. The sequence goes on from NC_079226.1 coordinate 22,537,608, forward strand.
ATTTCTTCTTCTATTCAACGTATTTTGTAGCTATTCTCAACAGGTTATTAAGCTAAATTGTAGAAGAAGCGGGTCCGTTTCCATGCTGAGTATCTACAACAAAACCAGGCTTTTCCTCTGAATGGTCGATGCTAAGTGATAATTAGTAATCCTATATCTAATTGTGCCATTCATAAAATGTCTATCTCGAGGTGTCAGGGATTTGCAATCTGATAGATCCGTCACTGGACAAGCAGTCTCACTATTGAAACAACAACAAAAAAAAAACAAAAAAGCTGAATTGTTTAGGAATGGGCATGACTGTGAAATTTGACGATGATATTGAACAAATTCCTTAATTTATTTTTAAAAAAATATTGCCTTCACCAACGCTGATGAGGGTAAAGCAGCACGGTGAAACAACGGCATGAGTATCAATCAACTGCCAATTAAACTGCACAAGTAAATATTGGCGTGTTTATATTTACGTCTCTGACGAAGAGAGGTGTTTGAGCGCCGTAAATGAATGATGAAAACACTTTCCAAATGCTCTGTTGATGGCCTATAGCTGGGCTTGTCTACGTAGCCTCTCAGCACTATGTGGGCCAACGCCTATACCGGGTGTACGATTTCACTCCTGTCACAAGTCTCCTTGTCAATGTCCTCAGAAACGTAGAGAATATAGGGCTAAGCATTTTCCACACCAGTATATTTTATATAGTCTGGACAGAGAAAGAACTCTTGCAAAAAAAAAAAGAAAAAAGGAAAAAAAGTCTTTTATGAAGCTGTGACAGTTGCGCTTGGGGGGTTTTCTTACATGTCATTCCAACGCCCGGGGAAGTAATTGGGCATTTAGGCGAACAAACAAAAACGAACACTATCCACATAACTGTAGGCTTAGACGAAATCAAACAATAAACCGCCCATCAGTATCACGGGACAGGGAACGAGGGGTTTTCTTCGCCTTCTTCTTCTTCTTCTTCTTCTTCTACTACTAACAACAGGACCCGCCGCTCGCGCAACAGGTGGAGGGAGATACACCTGTGCGGAGGTGCGTGCAGGCTCCAACATGACAGCTGCGGCAGCCTCGGAGTTCTCCCACGGCTCCTCGCGCCGCCGCCGGCTCCCATCACGTTAAACCGATGACACATGCAGAAACACAGTCTTCCCGACAAGGAGACGAAAACCTCTTTGAATACCTCGGTTGAAATTCCCATCGAGAAATTGTGAAAAACGAATAACACTAATAAATAATAATAATTAATAAAATTTATCATCTTATATACAAGTGTTGGTGGCTTGTCAAGCCCTTTGGTTCCACAGACGGGAGGAGAGTGAGTGCACTTACTTGTCATGCTCCTGTGACATCTCGCTTGGTCGAACTGGACTTTCTAGTTCGTACTGAAAATCCGATCCGTCTTCTTTACCTGTAAAACTCAATCGTTATGCAGGATGAGGGCAGAGGCAAAAAAGTGTCCCTCCAAGAACGGGTTTTGTCGGCTTTTCTCGCTTTTTGGGCTATACTGGCAAATTGAGGCCGGTTTTACCTGTGACAAGGCCACGGATTGGATTACAGGTGTACGAGAGGCGGGGCTTAACAGTCAATAACACCTGTTTGTGTTCATGATTGGCTCACCTGTCGGCTGTGTTGGGAGCAGAGGACACGCACAAAGAGAAGATTTTATCATTTATGTTGGGTCATTAATTGAGAACAATTAAGATGAAATGTCTTGTACTACCGTACGGACAGGATTAAGCAACTGCATCTTGAAGGTGTTATATTGCCAAACACAGGTCTGCAGATGCTTTGGTTTCAAAGGGGGCGACACCTACTGCAGCCTATAATAAAACGTGGAATGCTGAATGGTTTTAGGCACAAGACCCGTGGCTCGTTCTACTTATGCAAACCATACATTTTTGTTCATCCGCAATTTGTATGAAGTCTGGGTCTTTGCCATCTGGCCTGATTTACATGCCGTTTCACTGGCAAACCGTAATCATTCAAATCCAAACACATTCAACGTTGTCTGGGTTTGTTTGCACTCTTCTGGAAAGTCTCTCGATCGCTATCATGCCTGGAGAAGTCGTGCGTATGAACGGCAGGCAAATCAGTTCTGATGCCGGCGGAGTGCTGCTCTGTTACGTGGCTGGATTAGCATACCACCACGGTCAGGGCTAACGGTGGGACAGCTAGCGCGATTGATAGGCCAAAAAAAAACAAAACCCAAATACACTTTTTTGATTATGAATTCACCAACGACTGTATCTTTATTTTCTGGAAATTTACAAAATCAAACCCAATGTGGCTTATAGCTGCACCGATAGTTTCTGTATGGCTAGCTTGGTAGGGCAGCCACTTAGTGATAGACCGTTAACCAGAAATGAATAGAAGTCATCGCCACAACACCGTGTTTTTAACTAGCTTACATTATTACTGCGGTATTAACGGCATCATAGACTCTTTTTGTATAGATTCGAGACGATGTAAAGTTGTTAACATTAGACTCTATCATTATTTACATCTGTCTGTCTGTCTGTCTACGTTAATCTCTGTATAGAGAACTTCAGTGAGCTTTCTCGTAGTTTATTCATATTAACGCTGGTGCTTTAACCCTCAACAAATGCCTTTAAGCAAGTCAATGGATGAAGAAAAAAGCCCCACAAGTGAACACAAACAGCCTTTTCCCTTTATCAGAAGGAGGCTTAAAAGATCCTATCAGCAATATTCAAAGTTTTTCTCGATGCACCGTGACAGAAGCTCCGAGACAACAAACAGTGGTTCACAACTCCTCATTCAAACTGATGTGTGCATACGCATACAGCTGTACTTACGTGTGTGCGCACACACACACACACACACACACACGCACGCACGCACGCACACACACTCGTTTCACTATCCTTCTGAGGACCCATCATTGACTACATTAATTTCCTAGCCCTTAACCCTAACCTTAACCACGCAAACCACATGCCTAACCCTAACCCTTACCCTAAACTTAACCTAACCCTAATTCTAACTGTAACCCTAAAACCAAGTCCTAACCCTAAAATAGACCCTTTTACTTGTGAGGACATCTAAAATGTCCACACAAGGTAGGTGGTTTTCTATCCTAATGAGGACATTTGGTCCACATTAGGATAGTTAAACATGTACACACACGCGCGCGCACACCCACCCACACACACCCACACACACACACACACACACACACACACACACACACACACACACACATACGAGCTCCTGCTCCTGCATCCTGGTTTATTGTTTATTTATCCCAATGGAAGGACACCTGCTTCTTTGGGAGCTTGTTTGTGTTTGCACTGAGGACACGAGATAATGTCGTGAGGGAAGGATACAAGGATACGTGTGTATGTGTGTGTGCGTGCGTGCGTGTGTGTGTGTGTGTGTGCGTGTGTGTGTGTGTGTGTGAGCAACAGACAGAGAGAGAGAGAGAGGGGTGGGGTAGAAAGGCTGGGAATATAGGCTTCGTCTGATGATGGTCTACATACGCTACATGCTGACTCAACAGTGCATATGGGAAAACAGTTGGATACAAAGCTTGGCGTCAAACTTGAGAAAATCCCCACCAAGTCGTTCTCAGGATGTGACGACAAGGGGGTGAAATAAAAATGTACCCAAATTTTGAGCCAAACTCTCACTTTACCCGGGTAAAGTGACAATAGAAAAAAATAAAAAATAAAAAATAGATAAAGTGAAAAACTTCATCAAAAAGAAAAGGGAGAAAATTCAAGCCAGAAAGGCATAGAAACGAGACTCGGAAATAAAACCCCCGGAATCCCTCCGCTGGTTTTGATCCAGACCAGGAATCTTGCAACAGTTGAAATGATTAAGCAAGCGTTTAGGTGCGATTAAGTTTTGCTCTTCAGCAGAAGGCAACCGACACCCACACGGAACCCTTGTTAGGTATTGGTGCTCAGCAGCCCGAGGCAGTGGTTGATGTCATGTTACTTTGGAAGGGAGACCGCACCACATGCACCATACACACAGCACGAGAAATGCATAGATGGACACATCCATCTCGAAACATAAAATATGCATCCGAGCTCCACGTTTCTTCTTCAGCGGTGCAACTGCCGTTTCCAACTGTGTGATCGTTATCGGACTTTGTTTTGTGGGATACAGTTCCCCTATCCCATTTTCATTGCCTTCTTTTCTGCCCCCCCCCCCCCCGCCCCCCGCTTCCATGAATTCGTCCCCCCACCCGCTCCTCGCCTCGTGCTGGAAGACGGCAGTTGGTGCAGTGCCGTCTCACCTCACTCCAGGTACTCGGCGCAACCGGGGATGGAAATTAGATGCAAATCTCCAAAATCTGTCCCCACCTTCCTGACATGCTAGCGCTTGTCTCAGCCGCGTGCACGTGTACATGGTTGTGTTCGAGTCTGTTCGAGTCGCGAGGGGCCGTCGGCGCGGGAAAGGGCCTGGTTGTTGCTAGATAAACAGCGGACAGCGTGAGGGATGAGCTTATTTGAACAATGAAACGATGCCAATTTGTTTGGAGATAATTATCACTCGGATTGTTGTCTCTCTCCAACTTTGACAGTCGTCATAAGTCCACACGAAAAACTCCCGGAGTTTGACAGTGGAACATGTTTTGAAAAACTGAATCGCCCTTCAGGGCTAAATAAAGTTGTCTGAATCTGAATCTGAATGTTTTGCGTTCGTACGCGCGGCTGTTCTCCTGCTCTGTCTTGCTAGTACTTACTATCCGTCTGACCGAGAACTGCTTTGATTGACTTTGTGAATTTGCTGACTACCTTTCTTGTATTTTACACTCATCATTTGAAGTTGTATCGACTTGGACTTCATAATCTGGTATTTTGTAGGGTGCTAGACTTTATTATTTTGGTTTTATTTTTTAAAGTTCGAGCATTTCCGTGTTGTGTTGAAACAACTTGATGACTGAGGCCCATGATGTTTGGAGTTTTGCTGAGACCTGTTTAGATGTTATCACATTGCTCCCTATGCTTACAGTACAAACAGTAGAAGACAGTGAGGGCAAGGCAGACCCACATGCTATTTCTCGTCTTCTATTAGTAACAAAGATACGCGCATCCGGGCGGGCGCGCACGCACACGCACACACGCGCACGCACACACACACAATGGGAAAGCGTTGTTTTGTTTGGTTTTTATCCTGTTGTTATGTGATGCTGCGATCCTTAATGGAGTGTTTGTGTGTGTTTTGCTACACAACACTTGATGTTATAGCCCTCAGCTGTGAATCTGAAATGGTTAACGGGTCTCTCAAACAGACCAAGGGCCCTTTTATTTCTGATAGCAAAGCTTTTGGTAACAAATAGTGCTCACAACCGTAAGCACTGTGAGCCATCGTCTATGCAAAAGATAGTGACAATGTCAATATTTGTGACTAAATATCCTTTGTCCAAGGGTTTTTTTTTTACTTTTCAAGTAACCATTCTGTAGTTTTGTTTTTTTCAATGACACTTTCTCTTACAAAGTTAATGACAGAATGAATAAGAACGTAATACTTAATTGACGTCCGTATTGAAAGTCTCCTCTTATTTGGCTGCCGGTCTGAATGGAGGGTCAAAATGGGGGCTCGAACTTAAGTTTACCTGCACAAAGGACACACTTCCCAACCCTCAACCTCCCTTTCAAACTCTTTTTAATGCCAAAGTACATCTTACACGAAAGCACCCAAGCTAAGTCGTGCTGTCGAAAAACAGCTTTGACTTAAAGGCTGGATTCCCTATGTTTTCACATAACGAGCGATGAATTTTTAACATCTATTTATTTGTTTTGCATGAATGTGCATACCCTCTGTAATGTTTCAGAGCAATTACTGATTTTTTTTTTATCCTGACTGAGGGAAGCACAGGGAGCCCATGATAAGACCCCATTCCTGGTATCACTACTTGTCTCTGTGTTGAACTAAAATTGTGAACCGTCAGCATCTTCTCTCTCAGAGGTCAGATCTTCGACGCATGACATGACTTTGTGTGTGTGTGTGTGTGTGTGTGTGTGTGTGTGTGTGTGTGTGTGTGTGTGTGTGTGTGTGTGTGTGTGTGTGTGTGTGTGGTGTACACCAGAAAGACGCCTGTATTGTTTACCTCGTGACTAATACGACGGTGAGACGAAGGCCTGAGAAATAAAGGTAATCCTCTACACCATCAGTGCCAGCAGATAGACGACAACATGTTTTAGTGTGGAACAGCGCCGCAGGCCCAGATATTTCCATGAGCAAATGCAGTAGACTGTTCACAGACAGCGTACCCAAATTACACCAACAAACCTTGCAAGAAGAAGAACTCTCAGGTCCAACGGCAGTGGTCTTTTAACGATCCCTCATGCTAGGTCTAGAGCAGGGGAAGCTGCATTTTGTATTTACACCCCAAGTAGATGGAACGCCCTGTCTGAGGACCTGAGGGAGCCCCCCCACACACACACACACACACACACACTGGACACATTTAAAAGCCGGTTAAAAACCTTACTTTTTAACACAGCCTACAGCTAAGTTCATTGTGTGTGTGTGTGTGTGTGTGTGTGTGTGTGTGTGTGTGTGTGTGTGTGTGTGTGTGTGTGGGTGTGTTTTATATATTTTGCTATTTTTGTATATTCTGCTCTGATTGTTGTTACTTTTAATTAATCAGGGTTTATGGCACTTTTATTTATTTTACTAACTCAGTTTTAAACTTGTCTGTACTTTTTTAAAATTTGCCTGTACTTTTAATTTTTCATTTTTTTGTGAGAGGGTACATTTCATTGTTTTATTGTGTGAAGCACTTTGTGTTACATTTGTTTGTATGAAAATTGCTAGACAAAAAAAAATCTGATTGATTGATCGTAGCCCATGACTTTCCACTGAGCAAAAATGACACAAACAGATGTGCGGGCTGACATGTCACCTGTGTGTGTGTGTGTGTGTGTGTGTGTGTGTGTGTGTGTGTGTGTGTGTGTGTGTGTGTGTGTGTGTGTGTGTGTGTGTGTGTGTGTGTGTGTGTGTATGCATGAGCGTATTTATATGGGAGTATTTATGTGTATTTACATGAAGGTCTGTGTATTTATATCAGGAACCAGGAACATTTATTTGTCATTTCATACCATGCACCTGCGCACATGAAATGAAATGAAATATCATTTCCCCCAGCCCACAGCAGTGCAACACAAAGACAAAAACACATATCCAAACTACAAGAACACATATATTCCAACTACAAAAAAAAAACACACATCCATTATCCGAACCATTTATTCTGCTCTCAGGTTCGCTGGAGCCTATCCCAGCAGTCATCGAGCGGCAGGCGGGGAGACACGCTGGACAGGCCGCCAGGCCATCACTCACTCACTCACTCACACCTAGGGACAATATAGTCCCTACATGTCTTTGGGAGGAAACCGGAGGCCCCAGAGGAAAGCCACGTAGATACAGGGAAAACATGCAAATTCCACACAGAGGATGACCCCCAAGGTTGGACTACCCCGGGGCTCAAACCCAGGACCTTCTTGCTGTGAGGCAACAGCGCTAACCACTGCGCCACCGTGCCACCCCATAACCAACATATCCAACAAAACAAAACTTCACTGTCTAAGAGAGCGAACGCCAGGATGACTGTCGTAACTGTCAGTATATATATATATATATATATATATATATATATATATATATATTTATGTATGTATTTATGTATGTAATGGCCTGGCGGACTGTCCAGGGTGTCTCCTGCCGCCTAATGACTGCTGGAATAGACTCCAACATCCTGAATATAAAACACCCTGAGAGCAGGATAAGTGGTTCATATATATACGGGTATCAATACTGTATGAGGTGCTAAAGAGCGGCTGTTATCTTTCTCGTCATTTCCACCCACTTTCAGCTCCACTGAAGTACTTTTCAGAATCAGAATCTCCGTAACCCATCAATGCCATATACTCACACTATATTACACTATATTATATTATACAAGAAGTATACACTATAGTATACACTATATCGTCACCTACCGTCCACCTCACAACTACATACTATATTATATACCTGTTACAACAATAACAGTAATAATTTGTAACCAGTATACAGCAGTTGAATGTGTATTTACAATTGTACATTTCTATTGCACAAACATTTGTATTTTGTATGGCATATCTGGTATAAAGAGGTGGTGCACACCGTAGATATGTAGGGGAGACATCTTGACCGGAGGGGGCTTTTCACAAATGTTTACATCATCAGTGTCCGTTATTGCAGCATGCTGTTGAGTGTTCATGAGAGGGATGGCCTGTGGGAAGAACCTGTTCCTGTGTCTGGTGGTTTTGGAGCACATTGCGCGCTTGTCGGAGGATAGGGGTTCAGACAGACTGTGTCCTGGGTGTGTGTGTGTCTGCCCGCCCGTTTTTACATAGAAATGAAGAGTTTGGCATCGGGCACTATATTTATTTTGAAATATCTTGTAGTAGTAGTAGTAAAATGTGACACCTTACTGGCTAATCTGTATTTACGGTGAATTATAAGGGCATGGTTTTGAGAGGGCAGCAGGGCCACTTGTTGACAGTTTCCCGCTTTTAGGAATGCAGGCAAACAGATCACACAACATTCCAGTTTGTTCTTAGAGCCTTGAACGCGCTATTTAAAGCACCTACCCACATGGGAAATTCATAAAGCCAGAAGACGGAAACTGTGCCCAGGTGTCATGAGCCAAGCACCACGGACGGATCATTGAACGGGCCTGTCGAGCACAGACCCAGGCGCTCGAGGGGGTTCGTGGTAGAGCCCGTGCGCGGGATTGTTTTCTTAATCCCGCTCCCGCGAACATTCTGACCATTACCGCCCGCTCCCGCAATGTGTGTGTGTGTGTGTGTGTGTGTGTGTGTGCGTGCGTGCGTGCGTGCGTGCGTGTGTGTGTGTGTGTGAGTGTGTGTGTGTGTGTGTGTCCACCCGCTCCCGCAAACATTCTGACCATTACCGCCGGCTCCCGCAGTGCGTGTGTGTGTGTGTGTGTGTGTGTGTGTGTGGGTGGGGGGGGGGCGTGTGTCCTCCCGCTTCCGCAAACATTCTGACCATTCACGCCCGCACAACAAAGTTCCGTTGACGTGTGCCTTCTCCCGCCCCGCAGAGAAAACACGTTACCTTACTGTGTAATAAAAAGTAAATAAATAAACAAACTAATAAAAAGATGCATATAACGTAGCGAAATAACGTACTTTGCTCGCAGTGGGGGGCGGGGGGGCGCACTTTACTAAAGAGCACGTGCGATTTAGTAAAGCGTGCGTACGAGGGAGAAAAATGAATGATAATAATAATAATAATAACAATATAACGTCCATGGCACCTCCCGGGCTCCGTAGTATTATACTGGCCTGCTTTGGTTTCTTTCCAATTTGTTGACTCCATCCTTCTGGTTAGCGCTAGTTAAAACCCGGAACCCGTTTGGGTTCTTTTTGGGGTTTTTTAGGGGAGTTGTTCCTAATCTGACGCGAGGGTCTAAGGGCAGGCTGTTGAGTGAGATAACTGACCTGACTTGGCTTGACTTGACCCGCGGTTTATTTTTTGACCGCCCGCTCCCACCTGCAGCAAAGTTAATTAACCGCCCGCTCCCGCGAGATTTGCTCTAGGTCCCGCGGGATCCAGAAACAAACTCACGCAGAGCCAGAGCCTTTGCGTGACGTCTCCGTTGTTAACTTTTCATTTCTCGACGCAGAGATGAAAGAGTTTGTCATCTGCGTCAACAGCAGCTTGCTGTCGCTGTTACCAAAGGGGGCTTTAACTGATCCCATATTTGGGGTTGAGAGGGAGCGATGTACTTTGTTAATGTGCTGCTGATTTAAACTGAGCGTACCTGGGCAGTAAATCCTATTGAGGTATAGCTGGATTCCTGTTTACTGAGCTGGCTGTTTTTTTGCCTGTGCTCTGGGTGGGGGCTTTCAGGCGTCCATGCCCAGAGGCCCATTGTCTCTTTATCTTTTTGTATGTAGCCCTCATGCAATGACAGAAAACAGGAAGCAATCTTCATCCTCAGAAGTGTTGTTGTTGTTGTCGGTCTTAAGAGTACAAAAACCCACCCATTACCAATCATGTTCCCAGACAGCAGACTCCTCTGTTGCTCGATTCTGTACTTATTTATACTTAGCACAAAAAGTAAGGAAATGTGTGTTTGGTAGATTATTTCTTTGTTGTAACAATGCCTCTTGGCAATAAATCTTATACCGCTGGAAAGCCTGTTTATTTCCCTTTTAAATGGTGCCACATTTGTAAGGAACAAGAATTTGTGGGATGAGCAGCAGAGCTGAGTATGTGGGTTGCGCCCATGAAAAACTTGCCCAAATCTTCTCCGCCAATGCCAAACAGCTTATTTTGCTGTTGCTATTGACTCTTGTTTTGAGCTTCTGGTACCTCAGGTGCTGACAATCAGCTGCCTGATATAAGATTTATTGCCAAGAAGCATTGTTACAACAAAGACATAATCTACCAAACACACATTTCCTTACTTTTTGTGTTAAGTTTAGATGGGAAATATCTGGATGCTCAATGAGGACATCTGAGTGAATCCCCCTGTCAGGAACCAGGAACATTTATTTGTCTTCGTGCACCTGCACACATAAAATGAAACGAAATGTCATTTCCTCCAGCCCACAGCAGTGCCACACAAAGACAAAAATACATATCCAAACTACAAGAACACATATATCCAACATATCCAAAAAAACAAAAAAACAAAAAGTCAAACGACTTTGCAATTGACTGCAAGCTCATCCATCCCACTGTAAGCCAAGACGACGTCTCACCGGTTACAAAAACAACCAGCCTCCTCATCGGGCCCCGGAGGAAGGCGAAGGTTTGTCAGGTCTTTCACCAAGCCCTGTTTCAGCTTAACTTTACATAATATTCTTCATGGCGCCTCCTTGCTCTCTTTATAACCACACAGCAAAGACTGTGAAGTAAAAAAATAAATAAATCACATGACAGTTTAAAAGATAACCACAGTCGAGTTGTCAAGTTGACAGGACTTCTTAAACCACAAAAAAATTCCCTTTGTTGACATCTTGAAGTGCATCAACAGGAAGAGGATGACAAATTGGCATACATGAAGGTGACCACTCATGGGTGTGTGACACACGGGCACCTTCAGGAACTCGGAAAACAATGCAACATTATTCATACGGAGAACCTGAACGTAGTGGTGGGGGGAGTTCAGGGATGGATGGGGCAAGCAAGATGACTTGACTGAAGGAAACTATTGTTGAAAGAGCCGTGAGACTTTGTGAAACATGTTCTTCCTGTTGCCACCTGGCCGAACCCCCTCTTCTGCTCAATCAGGTTTTGTTTTATGTGGGACTTTGCAAAAGTAAAAGAAGTTGCAAGTTTTTACTGCACGCCACGCACCGCTACAACCCCACCATAGCCCCGTTCCGTCCGGGAGGAGAAGTCAACGAGAAGTTCTTGTCTTTTTCTTTCTGCAGCCACTGAATGCTTCGAATAATTGAGAAGCAGCTGAACGATTTTAGATTTGTGTTGCAGTACGAATGGCAACTGAAACAGTACCGATCGCAATGGCAGGTCAAGTGAAAATGTAGGGTTAATGTGTATTGAGAGACGTTATACTGTATATTCCATACACATTCAGGGACCCGTGTACATGTAGACTTGTGCAAAAACAGAAGCACACACACACACACACACACACACACACACACACACACACAGGAACACAGGAGTGCACACTTCGAGTCCCTTGTTGATGTGCATGCACATATACCTCTACGCAAACAGGCATGCATAAGCACACATCCAGTGTGCATACACATACACACACACACACACACACACACACACACACACACACACACACACACATACACTGACACACTCCTTACCGCAACAGACTCCTTCCTGAACAGATTTGTTGTCAAACCTGAAATATGTCTTGAAGAGGAAGCTGTAACTTTTTAAAACACAGCTGAACAAAATACAATGAAACAGTATTTGAAGTAGGATAAGGTGTGCAGTAACAACGCTCATTTAGATGGAAACTACTGAAAAATGTGCCTGGTAAAAAAAACGGCATGGTCAGATGTTCAGATTTTTTTTCCATTTTGACTCCATGGCGTCAGATCTGTTTGCTCTCATCTCCATTAACTAATTTCATCACTTTCACTTTTATAACTTTGAAAGATGACCTGTCTCCTCTTGCAGGCCCTGTTGCAAAAACACCTTCCAGTGATGGTAACGTGCAGGTATACGGAGGACTTTGCACTAACAGATGTGTGTGAAGCTGTGATTCTTGTGTTGCCTGTCAGCAGAGGTGTTGCAACACAGGACGAGCTGTCACCAGGTCTGCTTTCTAGTTTGCCGAGAGATCATTTTCCTATTCACAAATCTCTACACTAATCATCTGAGGGCTGATTGCAAATCTGGCCCCGGATAAACATCTGAGGGCAACTTCGAGCAACTTGCAATGGGAACTAAATGATTTGTTTAATGACGCAGAGAAGTGGAAAATTCGCTGTTAATCTCCATCACTTTTTTTATCGGACTGAAAACAAGGCTGCCACTTTGTCTGCCTGTCGGCCTACGGGATGAAAGAATGAATAATATAATGAAGAGGAAAAGAGAAAAGCAAGTGAATACATGTGCCCATGGCCTCTCCCACTTTCTTTCTTTCTTTCTTTCTCTCTCTCTCTCTCTCTCTCTCTCTCTCTCTCTCTCTCCTCTCTCTCTCTCTCTCTCTCTCTCTCTCTCTCTCTCTCTCTCTCTCTCTCTCTCTCTCTCTCTCTCACACACACACACACACACACACACACACACACACACGTGAATGAGTATGTGTCTCAGAGAGCGTTTCTTGCTGTGATCCAGTCTCTATGAGAGCTCATAGGACAGGTATAAACTTGTTGTAGTTTCTGTTGTATTTAAGCCAAATGTTGGTGCCCAACGATCGCTCTCGTCTCCATACTGAGACGGAACTATGAGACCGCCCCAAAAGCCATTTGTCCTCCCTCTGTGTCCCCCCACACTCTGTGTGGGTGTATACTGTGGCCCGTTTAAAGAAAAGAATTGCCACTTTTCATAGAAGAGTTCGAATGAGGCCTTGACGGCTTACCCTCTCACATGGCCGCGCTTTTGGCTTTACGGGGGCCGTCAAGGTGCCACCTGCCTCATCTGCACCTGAGAAACACCGCAAACCAAGGTATTGGTAGGTGCAGCCCAGCACGCAGCCTTCAGCGGCCATGTTTCGTGTAACCACATTGTTCTCAGGAGAATCCTTATGACACTTCTTTGAGGGAAGGAATGGCTTTCGTGACTTACCCGTATGAGTGCACACGATAAAAAGTCGTCGTAGCATGACCAAGATGTGTGGAAAAACACATGACTGCTAGCACGCAAATAGGATGTCATCCACCTCTGTAAATGAGGGCAGATAATTTTATAAAGAGGCGTTTTATTCAAAAGGGAAAACTCAGCTGCTACGTTTGTTAATATGCTTAGTACTAAACACCAGGGGACTCACAGTTCATGGTTTTCCATTACAATTGTCAAAGAGAGGTCAGGTCTTCAATATCTTCTACATTTCACTACTTCGGACACACACCCCTCTCTGACTGACTTATAGGTGACCCTCCTCTTCATCTTCCCTTCTCTCGTCACCCACCACACCCCCGCATACCATTTCCCTACTTTATCATTATCACTGACCCCATGTCAAGCCAGCCGCAAACCCTGTGCTGTCATTGCTCCTTTTACAGGGAGATTAGCCCTAATGCCACCGCTGCTCTTTGCTAATGCGAACCTGAAAAAGGGGGCGGGGCCAAGCGTCAACGTGAGCCAATCGCGTCCACCTGGAGCCTGATCGAGAGCGAGCGAAAACGGGAGTTTCACTTGAACAGGGGCCAAGCCCCTGGGCCCGCTGGGTTGAGCAACACAGATGAAAGTGGATGGTGCCCAGGCTCCCCTTAACGTAGCATGTATAATTACGATGTGTAATCATGGTGTATCAAGGTGTTGCTCTAATTGACGTCGGCAATACACAGGAAAGCTGGCGCTGAGGCCAGAGCATTGTCCTCCCCATCAGAGCTGACTAGGCAAGCCTCCTGTCTAGAGTCATCCTAATGAATAAGAAGGAGAATGTCCTCTCTCCCCTGGCGATGACTTCTTCTGTCTCTAGATAAAATCCTCGAAATGCGTTATTTCTTTTTTCAAACCAACATTTTCAGGTCAAATTTATGTTTTGCAGCTTGAAAGCTTGAATAACTGCCGTGCTGGGAGTCACCACACAGGCGGGTCTAACCTCCTCTGTGCATATCAGTAAAACTGCTCTTCTCTCCTCTTTCGTCTTTTTTAACATGACACATAAAGGCTTGACTTGTTTGCAGAGTGCACGATCAGAAGGAGTGCCGTTAAAGTGCAAAAGCAACATCTTCATTCAAACTCTATTGTCAGCTGATCCGTAGACCAGTCTAACCACCAACACCTCTGTCCCGGTACCGCTAGCACGGCCCATCCCAGGGTGGAGCACAGAAATCACTGCAACTGATAAGGTGTGGATCAGGCTAACCGTCAGATTTTTCTGGGTCACAGTTTTTCCCGGTATTCTCATATAGACTTATACATATGCCTGCAGATACACACAAGCACTCGTACACTTGCACGTTAACATGCATTCGTGTGCGCGCGCGCACCCACCCACTCACACACACACACACACACACAATCTCTGGTCACATTTTGGGGGATTTATGTATTGTTTTACATCTTGTTTTTCTAAATATCCTTATTTCTATCTGTATCTGTGGGGGGGATTTAATTTTATTTGTGTCATCAAAATAACTGGTGACGTGTTATTTTTTCTTCATTTTTCTGTTCTTGTAAATGGAGTTTCAAAGAAAATTGGCAGGCTGTTTATGCATAATTTGACGATTGCATCCAAAACCAGCTGTTGATGTGCGTCTTAACCACCATAAACAATTCTGCTCAAAGAGATTTTTTTATCAATTTAATTTTGTCTTTTATTTCGTCTATCATTCTCCTCTCCTTTCCTCTGGTTTTGTCAGTGTCGTTGTGTCACATACCGGCCAGAAGAGGGCAGTGAAAGACAACATTTGTTTGGTCACCAGACAGCCATCGCCCCTTACATCCCGCCATCCATTTTCTTTACCTGCCTCTTCTCCGGGTCGCGCGGGTTGGAGCCTACAGCATTAGCAGGACTACACGGACTGGGGGCCATTTGCATCTTAGAATAAAAAAGAAAGAAAAATGAAATTCGAAATATACAATTTCGGGGAGAACTAGATTGTATGCATTTGTTGTACGTCTCCACAATTTAGGTAAGCGCCTGAACTTCAAAGCAAATGTACACACACAAGAACAAACATGCACAAACCCACACACGCACACTTAGACACCACTCGTCTCGTGCCGCGCGCGCGCGCGCGCGCACGCACACACGCACACACACACACACACACACACAGTCCCTCTGCACACTGGGCCTCGCCTGACCCCTCTATTTTCATGCAAATGTGGCCCTGTAGGGCAGTCTATAGAAGCTCTTGTCTATGGAAATGAGTAGCGGGCTGTAACTGACGCTTGTTCACCGATAAAAGGTGAGGCTAGGGGCCTCATAGGGGACCTCACTTCTTTCGTTTTAGCTCAGAAACAACCCACCAAACCGCTTTCCAGAGGAGCAGGGCAATGCTCCATCATGTTCTTCCTCTCTGCCGCTCTGTCTATCTCTCTGTTAAACAGGCGTATTTTCTGTCTCCCAAACACTTTCGTTCTCATGAATATCTCAACGTTTCCATTCACCAGTTGTGTTTTTGCCCTCTCATTTACTGCTAATGCCGTGCTGGTGATCCGGACAGGGCGGATCTGTCACACAGCCTCGCTCCCCTTTCCCTCTCCTTCCCATACTTACCTCTCTCCACCCCTCCACATTCTTTTAGCTTTGGTGAACGGGGGGGGGGGGTATTGATCTGTTTGTCTCCGTCGAGACTAAGCCGGAGCTAAGCTAAAAGCAGGATTTATGATCGCAGATCACATCTGGGATCAAGAGAAGCTGAAGAGTGCTTTTGGTGTAATAATGAGCTACCATGACAACCAGTATGCTGGCATGACTTATCACTGCAAAAGGTGCGTGGTGTATTGCTTTGGTCTTGCTGAAACGCAGGTACAGGTGATCACGTGGGATTCAAAATACATGTCGCTGAATAACTGTTGTCAGAAATCTGCAGTGTTTTAAAGCTTGGCGCGTTGTGCACTGTGTGTCCCGCAGACCAGACATGAGAGCAGACCTCACTGGTTAGAGGAGATGGACAGACAGACAAAGAGACAGACCAATGGAGCTGCAGACAAGGGAAGGACAAAGGTGGGTAGAAGGACAGAGGAGGAACTCCCCTCCCTCAGCTCAGAGAGGAAACAGGAAACAGGATATCAGGACAGGAAGTGCAGCAACGATATCATCCCCAGTCTGGTGTTACGTTACAGACACACACACACACACACACACACACACACACACACACACACACACACACACACACACACACACACACACATAAAGGCTCACACTCGCCCACACTCACACTCACAGATGTGTTCTCCAGCAGTTCCCCTCCCTTGGTTTTCTCTGCCCACTTGGCGTGCCACTGGTAGCCATGGAAACCGTTGCATGTCGGCTGCTTGGGATGTATTCATAGTATTCATGCCACGAAAACAGGACCATCCTACTGCCTGAGAGAAAAGGAAGAAAAAAGGTCATATTCATCACCATGACAAGTGTGGTGTATAGGGTGTTAATATGGCCGTCTTTACTGAACTGATGGTGCACATACTGGTTGTGTGGGGGAGCAACACGACCTCTTATCTTTATTCACACTTATATGGTTGTGTGTGCACTACTTGCATGAAAATAATGCGCTGGCAGCATATTATGAAATCTAATTTTCTTCTCACTCTCTCTCTCCCCCTCTCTCTCTTTCATCAGTTCTCTTTCTTTTTCTTTGTCTCTCCCTTTCATTGTCTGCGGTATTACAGAGTGAGGTGGGGTTGTCCTCCGGTTGTTCCGCCCAGGGCGAGCTGTGTTGGAGAGGAATATTGACATGGTCAATGTGAGATTTGTGACGGTAAACAAAAAAAACCCAAGTGCCAAAAACAAAAATGAAAGCTCTCCCTTAATTGTGCCATTCTTCGTTGTGTGTGTGTGTGTGTGTGTGTGTGTGTGTGTGTGTGTGTGTGTGTGTGTGTGTGTGTGTGTGTGTGTGTGTGTGTGTGTGTGTGTGTAGTACCAGGTGTTGGCCAGATTACTGACCGTTCAGCAGTGACACATTCTCCTGGCATCTTCCCTCTGTCTGGATTTTAACCCTCCTCCCATCCCGCCCCCCGTGCCGTCCCGTCTGTCTCTGTCTCCCACTGCCTCAGCTCGCCTCTGTTATCTCTGTGTCTGTCAGCCCATGTGCCTGTCTGTCTGTTCCCCTTCTCTCTCTCTTTCTCTCTCTCTCTCTCGCTCTCTCTCTCTCTCTCTCTCTCTCTCTCTCTCTCTCTCTCTCTCTCTCTCTCTCTCTCTCTCTCTCTCTCTCTCTCTCTCTCTCTCTCTCTCTCTCTCTCTCTCTCTCTCTAGCCGTCTCACATGGAACACATGACCTCATAGCCCAAGGATCATACAGGGATGCCAGTCAGCATGTCGGTCTGTGTTTTTTTTTCTTCATTTTTTACTGCCCTTGGTCTCCATAGCAACAGTCTGAGTAGAGCTGGAAAGAGAGGGGGGGGGGGAAGAGAAGGAAATACTGACAGGAGGTTTACAGGGATGATTCACAGGACAGGATGCAGGCCATGTAAGGCAGAGGGTGTGATGGGATTTCGCAGGGAAACGCAGAGATTTGTAATGAAAGAAGACGTGCTTCTAACAATAAGGTGCTATGCTCACTCCCATGTGAAAGATTGCAGAGTCTTGCAAGATTGACCGTCAAGTCCCCCAATCTGAGATGATGCCTGGTGCAGAGCAATCATCAGCAAAGGTATGAAATAGAGTGGAAAGTGGAGAGGAAACGCAGAAAGGGTTTGCTACCGGTTGTTCCCTGCTCGGAAAGCTACTCAGATAGCTGCTGTCCGACCACCTTCTAAGGTCACCTTGGGAGAAAAAAAAGAGCAGTGAGAAATGGGGACAGGGAGAGGGGAAGGGTTGGGTGGAGGAGACAAGAGGAGAAAAAAAACCCAGCAAAGAAAATAGGAGCAGGAGGAGAGAGGAGGGCTGGTCATCAGGACAGAGCACAGCCTGAGGCCAGGACGCGGGCTGAAAACCTCTTTCTGCACTTCCCTCCCCTCCCTTTCTCCACCACACCCTCTGTACTGCTCTGCCCTTCAACGAAATTACCTCACTGAGACAAACAAATGCGTCAACAGTTTTTAGCAATTGGTGGGGGGGGGGGTGGAGGAATCATTCATCATCGGTATCCAGAGCAAAAAAAACACCCCACACCATTCTCCATCTGTGTGTGTTTGACTCTTTTGGACATGATCTGATCAGAGCCGTAATCCAATTAGATTAAAGTGAAGTAAATAAAACGTTATCTGATATGGCCTATTTTATATTTCTGTTTATTTTTACATACTTGGGCAATATCTGTGGTAGGCACAACGGCAGAATTGGATTAGGTGGTGAGCTGAACTGGAGAGAAACGTAAAGTAACCAAGTCGCATTATTCCTGACATCAAACCTCTCATCGGTTTTCTCCTATTTAGGTCATAAATCATTTCTTTTAGTAGCACTGTTTCCAGGAAGCCAATACAGTAGTACTTCCTGTTGGGATGTCCTTTATGCGCCTGTGTTTTGGTCACAGGATATCTAAATCAGTTTTGGCTTGATATAGTAATTTGCTGATATGATGGAGGGAAAAAAATGATGAATTAAATGTGTTTCTCTTTTTTCAGCTAATTCTCCATTGTGTTTACCTACAGAGAAGTTGAGCGGCTTTATTGTGATTGTTGCAAACTTAGCAACAAGGCCGACCTGTTTTGTAAGTCAAAAGTGATGTACCACTTCAAATCAAATGAAACAACTGTTTTTTCTTTTGCAAAGTTTATTTATTACTTTTTTTTTAAATCCGTCTTTCAAGCTGCATGAGTGTGATGATGGACTATGGTGTGTATGCAAACAGCGTGCATTGTTGCTGAAAAACATGAAATTAGAACCAAGAAGGAGAGAACGCATGGATGAGAGAGGAGGGAGGGGAGCTGGAAAGAGAAGGTGATGAATAATATAAGGAAGCGGAAAAAGTTATATATAGAGAGAGGCTGAGAATATGAACTGGGGGGCTCCCCTGCACACCGGCTCCTGTACAAGCATTCTGCTGTAGAGGAAATACCAGTGGCACCATTGTCTGCATGACAAACAACTTGAGCTGGAGAGCCCAGACACCTGTGTATCATTCAAATACCCCCCCAACCACCACCACCACCACCTCCCATCTCCCACCTTCACCTATTTAGATAACGCACAAAGAGGCCCAGGTCCTTATGTCTCCACATTGGGCTGTATGATATGACGGTGACTGGGTGGGCAGACTGAACGGTCATGAGTATTTGTAGCTGGGTGTATTGGTAGGCATGGCTGTGACTCTCTGGTATAATCTCACACTATACGCTCACTCTTTCTTTCTCCCTCCCTCTTTCTCAGCCAGGCTTATCAGGACAGCAGCCTGGCCCCGGCCAGCTAGCTGATGCTAAGTTTATCTTTGTGCCAATCTGTGCCCCAAAGGCATGCAGAGCCAACCCAGAAAAGACAGGCTGCACTGTCAGATAGCAGTATAAGCAAGGGAGTGATAGGATGATGGAGTGAAACCTCACCATCAGCCGCTCGGATTTACACGGAGTGTCATAATCGACTGCAGGATGATGGGGGCGAGAGGGCTCTTGATGAGCATGTTTGATGGACTGTGTTCGAGTGTGAGTTTTTGCGTAAGGCTCTCTGCATCTGTTATTGTGACACTGCAGCTCATTTTCTCACAGCAAGAGACAGACCACCAGGCAACTAAAGCGTCAATATTTTGGCTGTCAACAGTAGCAGAATGTATTAATCATTAGAAACTAGCTCAGTTTCTCTGATCTGCTTTGCCCTATACCTGGTGACCTTTCCGCTGCTGTTTCCCTGCAAAGCATGGCAACTGAGTCAGCCATTTAATAATTAACACCAACCCCCTAAGCCATTTCATCTGGCCCATCCTAATTACTGTATACTATGGTGACAGAGACACAGTACTGTGTGAATGTGGGTTGGTAGCCTACGGTGCTGCCCACAACTTAATATCATCATTCTGGCCATATTGTATCACTGCTTAAATGTAAACTACAAACATATTGCTTGCTACATTCCTACCATAATTTATCCTTCTTCTTAGTGGCACTCTCTTTGAAAGTTGATTTCCTTATGAAAACATCCTCAATGATTAGACACTACATAAGCAATGAAATATTTTTGACCTAAAACCCAGAGATGCATGCATCTGTTAATGCATCCGAACAAACCGGGATATCAATTGGACAAGATAGGCGCTGTAGATGATGTAATACACCAATTTGTTTTAGCTAGTGCAACAGAGAACTTGAAAACGGTCAATATATTGATATGGTTAACTAAATGAGGCGTGCTATGAGCTGACATCAAGCTGGAGCCAACTGCCAGGTTGTGCTGGAAAAGGCCCCACTTCGTCAAAGCTGAACAAAGGCATGCTTCCAGCCCTTCACTGCTATTTATGGTGTACTACTGGGCAGAGCCGAGCATTTGATAAGATCATATCACTCATAGGAGAAGGAACTTTGGCTAAAGCCTTGCAAGGTGTGTTTACATACCGGTCCGTGTTTGCATGCATGAGGTCGCCTGCCATGTTTTACTTCTGGCATTGTTTTGAGAGCTCGGTAGAGTTTTTAACAGAATAGCGTGCTGTGTCTCTGTTCGGTAATGCTATGCGGGTGAGGAGGGATCAGCTAGAGTCACAGGAACCAAAGTATTGTTGATCAGTCTGAAAACAGGCAAAGAGGAACCTGATGCACGTGATCTCAAATATTCTTTGTCAGTCAGATTGACCCAATTCTTTGGCTCAACATGACAGAGTAGGAGTCCTGATTCTCATTTAGATTACGGTTTACAGAGAGGGGAGAGGGAGATAGAGAGAGAGAGAGCTCATTTTCTTGTCGAGTTTATGTTATCACAGAGGCTGATATGCATTACATATCACCTGCCTCTCACTCTCAACATCTGATTCTTTCCCGTTGAAGCTACGTAATGCTAAAGCCTGGAGTTTGGCTTTCGTACAAGCGTCACTCTTCCCGCCCTTGCGGTGAGGTAAACTGAGATGGAAAGTTACTCCAGCTGGTTTTATAATACCTCCTCTTTCACTGAATGCCCCACCCTGTGGTTTAGCCGAAGGTGAGGTGACTAGCCTGCTCCTCTGCCCGTCATAAGTCGAGCATTATCGTGTTTACTGGGAGAATGTCCCAGGCATTGTTGTATGTATGGACATATTTGTTACAAACTGAAAGAGTCTGGACGGTTTTTATGAGTCACTGGAGGGCAGAGCTCTGCTATTTAATCCAATAGGCCAACATAATTCCCAAACTGTGCCACAACATGACTAAAGAAAAGACTCCGCGCTGACTTCTGATTCAAAGGTGACTGATAGAAATTTGATTTTTTTTAAATCCTCTTTTATGAGCCCAAAGGCAAATCAAGTTTGTTTTTTTATGAGAGCAGATGCAATAGATTCAAAGAATGACTTATTTATTTTATTTTTTTAATTCCAGCCATGACAAATATTCTCATCTGGTGCACCAGCGCTAATCCCCCCACAAACAAATGTGCCTTATAACACAGAAATCCTCAAAGAAACGTGTTCAGTGTCCTTGAAGGCCTTATGCTGCCTTCAAGCTTGACTGCATTCCTGCTCAATGTTGGGTGTTCCTCTTCCTGTGGATGCAGGTTGACACAGGAGCTTATCTGGCACTCTGTCTGCTCTCCTGACAGCATGCATGCAGGGCATTTGGGTGTGTGCTGTACCTTGGATACACAGCGTAAGAATACTGATAAAGGGACTTTTCTACAGAGATACGCAATTTGGATGGCATTTTGTGCGTGTGTGCGCGCGCGTGCTGTTCATGCGCACTTGTCTATATATATTAGTCGGCAAAGGAGGTCAGGATATGTTGCATAAGTTTGACCCATTTGATACAAACAGCATAATTTCAGTGAAAATATGCACACAAAAAGGGGTAAGGAAAACAGAAGATCAAGGCAGAGACAGAGGGCACAATGAGAATGTGCACACCACTTCAGTCCGCCCACATTGCTGATGCAAATGACTGAGTCTGCCGTACAGTAGCACCCTGGGTGGGAGTACTGGAAGGCCACCAGTTATGTAACACCTTGCTTCCCTCCTCCACAGTATGCCGCTAAACATGGCAGTAACAAGGTTGGATCTCAACAACTTTCATCCTCTTCATGTGGGATACTCCATGGTTTTATGCTGTCGTCATGCAACATCTTCGGTCATTCGGGCACCTCTTGTAATGCAGATGATGGAAATATGCTTTCTGTCTTGTTGTTTTACCTTCAGTGGTCATATTATTATCATTATTATTATCGTTATTACTATTATATGTGCCAACACTTGATGTGGTCGACTGATATGGGCAGTCAACTTAAGTTAGTGATCACTACTGCCACTCAGAAAGGATAGTTTTACAGAAAATTACAGGGTAAGAGTATCAAGAGACTTGAAAGATACTTTGTGATGGAGAAGAAAAACCAATTGCACAGCCAGTAAACGATTCGCTCACCTACCTCCACCACCACCTGAGAGTTTAAATGTCCAAAGCATTTGAAACCAGTTCATGTTCTATTAGCCTTAACTACCATAAAAAGTCTTATATTGCTATAAATGTGCAAAATTAATATTTGAAAATGTTTGTGAACTTTCAAATCACTGCAGCACTTTTACATCAACCTCCAGGGCTTCCACTAATGCAGTCTATATGCTATCTACAGTACTTCCAGCCAGAGAATTTGATCTTTTGACTATATGCATCACAATCAGGAGGTCACATTCTGTCACACCATCACTGCTGAAGAGCAAATATGCTGCCAAACATGTTATCCTCATTGATTTCTTTTCTGCTGCTCTGCTCCTCTATTGACCTCTCCAGTGGTGATGCTGGCCCACAGCGCTAACTTGGGACCTGATTTTCCAGCCTACCACGGAATTAATGGAGACATCGAACAAACTGACCCCATAGCAGCAGATAAGGGTTACTTCACTCTACTCAATAGTGACCTCTTTTTTTTTTAAAGATAATTTTTTTGTCATTTTCCGCCTTTATTTGATAGTGATAGTAGAGAGACAGGATGACATGCAGCAGAGGGCACGGGCCGTATGCGCTCTACCAGGTGAGCCACCGGGGTGCCCCAATATTGACCTCTTATGGAACCAAAAATAATACCACACCTGATTTGACGGGAGCGTGTCTATATTCCCTCAGCCCTATGTTCCCCCCCACTAACCCTGATCCTAACCCTAGCCTCATGAAGGTTAATAGGGCTGAGGGAAGATAGGGCTGAGAGAACATAAGGCTGAGGGAACATAAGGCTGAGGGAACATGGGGCCGAGGGATCATAGGGCTGAGGGAACATAGGGCTGAGGGAACATAGGGGTGAAGGAACATACGACTGAAAGAACATAGGGCTGAGGGAACATTCGACTGAGGAAACAGAGCTGAGGGAACATAGGGCTAAGGGAACATAGGAGTGAGGGAAGATAGGGTTAAGGGAACATAGAGGGGAAGTAACATATGGCTGAGGGAACACAGGGTTGAGGGCTGAGGGAATATAGGGCTGAGGAAACATAGGGATGAGGTAACATATGGCTGAGGGAACATACGACTGAGGGAACATAGGGTTGAGGGAACATAGGGGTAAGGGAACATTCGACTGAGGGAACATAGGGGTAAGGGAACATTCGACTGAGGGAACAGAGCTGAGGGAACATAGGGCTGAGGAAACATAGGGATCAGGAAACAGGGCTAAGGGGACATGGGGTGAGGTAACATATGGCTGAGGGAACATAGGGCTGAGGGAACATAGGGGTAAGGGAACATTCGACTGAGGGAACATAGGGGTAAGGGAACATTCGACTGAGGGAACAGAGCTGAGGGAACATAGGGCTAAGGGAACATAGGGGTAAGGGAACATATGACTGAGGGAAGATAGGGCTAAGCTAAGGGAACATAGGAGTGAGGTAACATATGGCTGAGGAAACACAGGGTTGAGGGAACATAGGGATGAGGAAACATGGGGTGAGGTAACATATGGCTGAGGGAACACAGGGCTGAGGGAACATAGGGCTGAAGGAACATATGGCTGAGGGAACATACAGCTGAGGGAACATAGGGCTGAGGGAACATAGGAGTGAGGGAACACAAGGGGCTGACCCTGATGTGACTAGTGTCATTTTGGAATTAGCCACATCACAGGGTTCAGTGATTGCATTCCAAGCACTTCACAACACAATAACACTGCTGCAATCAGTAGTGGAAATTCACACAAAGTGTGTTTGTGAATTTCTGTGTGTGTGTGTGTGTGTGTGTGTGTGTGTTTGTGTGTGTGTGGGTGTGTGTTTGTTTGTTTGTTTGTTTGTTTGTGTGTGTGTGTGTGTGTGTGTGTGCGCGCACACACACGTGTGTGTTATTCCTCGCGTTTGTGTGCATGTCCATTTGTACTTGAATGTGAAGGTACACTTGCAATCATGTCCATTTATGTGATGGGGGAAGAAGTGTGTATTGACATACTGGTGCATCTTTGGTGTTTGTTAAACAAATAAGACATGGGCATGGAAAGCAATGGTGATGGGGAGTACATATCTGAAAGGACAGCATGATTTTCTGCCTGTGATGAGTAAGTGGATACCTTTGTCTGAACATGCATGAATGTTAAGCATCCCTTGTAAGAGGAGGGTAGGGAGAAGCTGAGTCAGTGGGGGGGGGGGGAGTTAGAGAGGCAGAGACAGAGAGCGAGAGAGTTAGCGAGGCAGAGATAGAGAGACAGGGAGAGAGAGAGTGTAATATGAACTGCTTTATAGAGTAACTTGCAAGTTTTTAGATGTGATGAAAGGAAATTAAATGACTGCGTTTCTATACTGCTTTTCGCTTTTCTAGTCTGGGGATGCAATGTGCTTTACATGAAACGACTGCATCACATTATAGCATTACAGCATTAATTTTTCTTAATCTACCTTAATGTCCACCTGCTAGCTAGACATAGCCTTTGTCAGGGCTATAACTAGCTAGCAATAATCAATATATCAATAATCTTGACATAAATGAATGAAATGTGTCATTTCGATACACTGGCGATAATTCAGGGAGAAATATGACAGGGCACGTCAGCCAGTCGGGCTAGTTTGTACCGAATAAAAATATTTTCTGCTATTTCCAACAGAGGTTGTGGCGATTGATGGCATGAACATCTGCCACGCATCAGTATGTCATCGCTGCCATCCCATAGCACCTCTATGAATCTAAATATAAACCGCTGTGGTCAGTGGAGTGAAAGTGATGCATTGCCTTCATTCTGCAGCATTGGCAGTATTTAACAATAGCCAATGCAAATTTTGGAACAGTAACTTTTGTTCCCTGTCCTTGTCTTCGACAACAATCATCAAGATTTTAAGTGATTCGATGCGCTTACCCGGAAAAAGAGCGCAATACATTGCAAACCTTGGTTTTTAACTTTTGATATTAGGCAGAGGCTGAACCCAGGTTGTATTTTTATAATTCATTCTTTTGGTTGTTGTGCTTTATTTATTTCATGCAGTGAAAACCTTGCTGTATGTCCCCATGGTTACATAAAAAAAGCATAGGTATGCAGGCTGCTCTACGAATGATTATTCATCAATGTTACACTGAAGCTGCATCATCATTTATACAAGGTTTCAAAGACACTGTACTGACTGACAGACTGAACTGTTTTAATGTGCTTAGCTAAACAACTAGCAGCTAAACAGACAGGCAAAGAGGAGAGGAGAGGAGTGGCAGGGCCAGGAGAGGTTAAGGCTTGTAAGATAATGCAGCTACTTCAAGAAGGTCACACAGTGAGGACTGCAGAACACACACACACACACACACACACACACACACACACACACACACACACACACACACACACACACACACACACACACACACACACACACACACACACACACACACATTCACAAAAAGAAAGCTGGTGTTTCATATGAAGAGTGTCTCTACAGCATTGTGCACTTAGTGAGCTCAGCTGGTGCATTATTTATTCACGCAGTCAAAGACTGTAAGAGAAAGTAAGAGTACATGCAACCTGCATACCAAGCTTAGCAATTTGCCTGTCTCACACACACACACACACACACACACACACACACACACACACACACACACACACACAGATTTGAACATTGAACACAGATATGGATGCAAAGGTGCTGATACTGTAATTTCCACAGTGCGGACAGATGGATAGAGATGATGACGCCTGACATGGCAGACTTGTGGAATGCTATGCCAGCTACTGACATCACAGATACTGAGGCAGATTTTAAACCCTGTTTGAATATTCAGTGGCTGTCTTTGTTGGATTTAATAAGATATCAGACCACACTTCAACATTAATGAGTATGATGTAACCTGTAATTAGAGCCCAGTGAAAGACTATGAGCTGGATCAGAGAGGCCTAATTGCCTCGAGAAGACCTCCCACCGATGTCAAGTGACTTGGGGAGACTACCCTCTACTCCTATTAGAGCCAGCAAGGCATTCAGAGCCTTAGCTAATTCCATTACACACACACAATCATGAGTGCAACACTTACACAAACAAAACACGCAATCATATTTGAACTCGTGACTCATTCAGCATAATCTTGAGACTCACAGCCTTTCCTGTTGTGAGACCACTGTTATCAGCCGTCTTTACTAATACAGTTAACTAAATCACAGCATGCTGTGAGGGAGTCATCACTTGAGGCAACTGATTGTGAAGCATGATTGAAAATGGCAGCATTTGCCCAGAGCAATCACGTAGTGAGACTCATAAGGTAGCTCGTCGTTTATCTAATATTTAACCTCTTGCCATCAGCAGCTCAACAATCTGCAAATATGCTGTTGGACCTTCCTACACCCATTTGTAACAGTACGTCCGTGATATTACAGAGGCACAAATAAAGCAAAGTGGGAGAGTATTGGCAAGTGTGTGCACATGTCTGCAGGTGCATGAATGTGTGTGTGTGTGCGTGCGTGCGTGTGTGTGTGTGTGTGTGTGAATCTAATTGCATACGATATTAACAATATTCTCCTGTGGATAGTTTGTAATAGAAAAAAAGACCCATCTTCAAAATTAGTGTTCCTCTGTCTGTAATTCATTAGTCTATGGAGGCATATGCCTCTACAGCACTCTCACCTCTCTCATCTCTCTCATCAGCTAAAGGAGCTCCACATAACTGATAAAGAATTGAGAATCTCTCAAGTGCATTTCAAAATCTTTCTCTACCTTTTGGAAAGTTACACTGACATTTCAGTTGAATCTTCCTGAGGCGTATCCCTTGAATCTTGATGGTTTACGTAGCTAGCTGTTCTTTGCATCCATTAAAAGGGGAATGTGAACCAAAGCTATGGGACCTGCTGTGCTGTGCTGCAGCTAATATCCCGACAAGAAACTCAAAACTAGAGCTGTAGCCAGGGGATTCCCCAACCTATTAACCATTTCTATTAATAAACATCTGCCCTACTGTGGACAGGAGACTTTTCATCTGAGCATGTCATGTCTAATAAAAGAATTAGATGTCTTAGTTCGTGGCTAATGAAATTTTAGTGTAGTGGCAGTGATTCAAACATATAGCTATACTAGGGAGATGATTCGTTGACCTAAGTAAAAAATAAAAACTGACTATATTTTATAAACTCAGACCACATTTTCCAATATTTACCATAGATATCACAAAGCAGCTGAAGTTGTCACAAAGTGGACTTCAACACAACATTCATGCACAGCATGGTTCTAAATATGCACTGGCATCCATCAATCCCTTCATTTATTCCCTCATAGACTTTATGCAGGGTCACATCTGAACATCTATCTACACATAAATTTGATTAATTTGATTTTTGTGACATATTCTCTAATCAAACAAGAGCTGGATTGTATCTCACACCAGCAGCACAGAAACCAGACCAGCTGAACCAATCAGACGCTCTTAAATGTGAATTGCTCATTGATACGTGACTTAGAACTTGCCAAAACTGACATATACAAAACATTTTAATTGATATAATTAAAGAGGGATCAATAAATTAGCAAAATATTTCTAAAAGCTGTCACAGCATGTGGAGCGGTGATCAAGAGGAAGGCGGGGGAAGCCAGGAATGGTCCAGCTGTTTAAGAAAGGCCTAATTAACCATTTCCTATTTATATCTCTCCCAGGAGATGCTGGAGGACAGAACTTGGAGAGCATGAGTGAAATACTTGCTACCTATGAGGATTTGAAGGGCTGTGTGGTGAATTGTTGCTTGAAAAGGGAAAACTGAACAGAGAGTCATGCATGCTTAGTTTGTTAGTGTTGTGTTAAATAATTTATGCATGCTCTGGTGTCTTGCTCCTCTTGCAATTGGCCTTCCTATACTAGTCCCAAGGGTTGTGACACGTGCACAAAGAAAATTTACTGAATCTGTGTATGATCCATAGTCCTACACAATTTTCAAGGACTGCCTCAGTCTGAAATACGAGCAGTTTCCCTTCTTTATTTTTCTATGGTTACTGATTTAGACTTGAGTAAGTTCTTTGTAGAGGAAATGTCTCAAATTAGAGTTTTGTGGCAGTCCTTGGAAGAAGCATGCTGCCCAGGAAGTGTGTGTCTTCACAATCTATTTCATGGACAGGCATCAGATATGAAATGTTAGCTATCAGGGGAGCACGGTTTTCAGGCTTACGTATGTTAAAGGTCAACCATTTTTTTATTATTATTATTATTATTTTTAACGCTATCATGAATATAATCAGCGGCCGAACTGAGGGGCAGAAGTCTGACCCATACGACGGGCCTTCGCTGGTGTAGTGTCACTGTGAACCAGATTGCACTTGAATTTTCTTTCAATCCCTTTTGACACTCAACACACAACTAGACCTCAGATTCTATAAGACAGCTGGTGTCATCATCAGGGAAAATTTGTGAGAGTAGGCCTGCAGTTGACAACCAGGATGAAAATAGTCAATAAAATATGGTGTCAAGAGCAAGCGAACAGCTTGAAATCTAACAATATATTTCAAAATGCAATCCAATCTTAAAAAGAAAAAGAAAGCTTATCTTGATAAATTTGCTTATCGGTGGAACATTGCGACAAGACCAAAGTGCATACCAATATATCTTTGTTTTGGCACTGGACAATATTGTATTGATTGTTGAATGCAATGCCAATAGAGCAATGCCCTAGCTGAAATTAAGCCTTTATCTTAAGGAACACAGTTTTGCAGGAAATTCTAGATGCAATACTTGTTTTTATTCTATTTTACTATTTTTAGTACATCGGCCACATAAAACAGATCAGTAACTGGCAGTGCAGTGTCTGAATTTAATGAAGTGTCAGAGAGACTGTGATAGCTGTTGCCAAGTACACAGATTGCAATGGACACCAAGAACACATAAGGGCTTCAAGTATTATGTAAGCCTGTCCTTTTTCAAACAGCTTGCTGGTCTGCCTATCTCTGTGACTGAGAGGTAAAGCAGGGTGGTTAAATATGTGCAAAGGTCATAGTGATGAATAGGTGAGGTATTGGCATGAAAAACAAGGAAAGACAAAAGGAGATAGAGCGAGATATTCAGATACAGGATTTTTTTCCCTATTTCTACTAATTTAAGTAATTTAAGGTATAACAGAAGTAATAGCACATATGTATACTATGTGTGCGCGTGTCTTCTGTGTGTGCGTCCATACTAACAGAATGTGGAATGTGGTGTGTGTATATATATATATATGTGTGTGTGTGTGTGTGTGTGTGTGTGTGTGTGTGTGTGTGTGTGTGTGTACTTCTTGCAAAATGAGAATTTTTTTTCTGCAACATAGGTGAAATTTCTGCAACAGATAGATAAGTGGGCTGTGGATAACAAACACCAAAATACAGGCGTTCCCTTGTGTGTTATTGTGTTAGCCTCTCTTTTGGTGTGTATTCATCCTTATAGTCGAAGGGTTTAAGGGGGAATTATAGGTCTTCAAGGAAAACATTCCAGAATGATAACAGATCCCTCCCTTAATGTATAGAAGCTATTGTTGTCTCCGAAAATACAGGACAGCCTGGCTGAGCACTGAGAAAACTCACAAGACTGTGCAGAGCACGAAAAACAAGAAGAAGAAAAAACACAAAAAACAAAACGAAGCAAAAATAAACCTTTATAACATTTGTGGATCCTTTATTGTCTGTGTTTGGCCCCTGCAACATGCTTCATATGTTGTCCATCCATTATCTATACCCACTTAATCCAATTCAGAGTCGCTGGGGCAGGGCGACACCCATGCCAGTCCATCAAATGTTTGTTCATTTTATTGTCCTTCAAAGTCATAAAGATTACAGTAGTTTCAGCTGAACAGAACATGACTGCGCTATTGTTTTACTCAGTCAAATTACTGTAATGATGCTGAGAGTATTCATGGCCCCTTCTGAAAGCTTGACGCTTACACCTTTAAACTTCAGATAATGCACCCTGCCATTACTGGACAGCAGAACCACAGGGCAGAGCAAAAATAGCGGTTGTTGTGTAGTGGATGAGACTGTTGGGCACAGAAAATATAAATTCAGTTATCCAATCAAGAAACAACCATGCCTACGTAGTCCAGGGTAATTAAATGCCATGGTTAGACTAGATTGTCAGGATTTGAAAGGTGCTTGAAATCTAACCAAAACAAATCGTACATCCCCCATGAAGAACGTATTTGAGTTGGGATGAAGCTAGTTTAGGAGAGTTGGGGGGGGGTCGTTTGGAGTGGTCAATTGAGATTAACTACACCTGTTACAATACTTTTACTGCACCAGAGAAAGGAGACGCAGACTGGAGATCTCAGTAGCGGTTACATCTCAAGGCAGAATCAAACATTTTCTCCCTGTATCTTGAGTGGCAAAGGAAGTAGAGCCTTAAAAAAAATCTATGTTTTTGAACATCTCTTCGAAGACTAAAACTCTGTAATTACTGTTTGAGCTGGCCGTCTAACTGACCAGGGATTGAAACGCCACGCCCGCCTGACTGCTGCTGCCTACACAAGACGAAAGGGGGAGTGATTGGAGGAGCATCACCATGGCGACTAGGTGACGTCATCTCCCTTGCTCTAATTGGAGGAAACCCCGTGGCCCCAGCTGCAGCATACTGGTCTGTCAAACTATCCCGTAAGGCCCGCCTCTCCCCCCCGCGCAAAACAACCAGTGGTTAATACCTCTAAAATGTCTGTCCATCAAGCGAGAAAACGGTTCGTGATTGGATGGGAAAAAAATCAAACAACGCCCTATTTAGCAGTTCAGCTGGATATGTTCGGCTGCTGCCGTTCTTTGCCTTTCTGACCAACCTCTCAAATCGGATCAATTTTGCGAGGCGAATTTTGGACCTCCGCTGGTGAGAATCGTTGAGTATCTTGTCTTTTAGTTCTATTTTTTGTAAAGATTAAACGTTAACGAACAAGTATATCCGAGCCAAATTCTGCCACGCTTTCCATTTTGTATGAGCAACGTCTGCGTGAACTACATTTTTATTGAAGGAGTGGCCCGAGCAGCTGCGCTAGCTAGTTTTAGCTTTCGTCAACGGTTGTTAACCCAACCTAGCTAACAGTGTTAGCCAGCTTTGTGGCGGGTTGTCTGGCAAAATGTGTTTGCCTGGGGATATTTCCTCTCTATCTGTTACACTAACCAACTCAACGCTGGTAAATAATTTGGGCGCCAACAAGACCCACTTTTCCGTAGTCTGCATACAGCCGGATAATTGTTCGCTTGGCTCGTTTATCTCATTTGGTTACTACCGAGCCGCCGATTCAATCTGGCTTTTCATTCACAAACAGCAACTAAGCCTTCCAAACGTTATCAACTTCCATTCATACTAATAGGATGGAAGTTCTTTGATCTTTTGCTTCTCCGGAAATTGTAGCTTTGATTTCCCCCAAGTAGATATATATATCCAAATATGTTAGTCAGTGCTGTGCTAATTTAATTCTTCTTTATTCGACAGGTTGTAACGTTGCCGTTGTAAACGGTTACCGCCGACCGAGACCCGTCCCATCTAGAACTTCGATTCCTCGACTGTCACTTTTCTGGACTTCTGATTTGCTGTTTATCAGTGAATACTACAATACAGATATAAAATTAAAAAAACACTATGGATAAAGTGGAGCTCATTCAGAAGGCCAAGTTGGCCGAGCAAGCCGAGCGCTATGATGATATGGCAGCGTCTATGAAGGCGGTCACAGAGAATGGAGAGGAGCTGTCAAACGAGGAGAGGAACCTGCTTTCCGTGGCTTACAAAAACGTGGTCGGAGCCCGGCGGTCGGCGTGGAGGGTCATTTCCAGCATCGGACAGAAGACCGAGGCCGGCGACAAGAAGCTGCAGATGGTCAACGAATATCGGGAGAAGGTGGAATCCGAGCTGCGAGATATCTGCAACGACGTATTGGTAAATTATTTCCACGATTCACCGCCGTTTAACAGCGTCGCGGTGGCTGATGGCTCAATATGTGGGCGTGGATTTATCGTTGTGATGTGGAGACGTTAGTTGAGCTCGAAGCGAAGTGATAATGTTGCACTGAATTTTGACTGTTTAGTCGTTTTTATACTGCGGTTTGGGGTGTTATAAAAAAAAACAAGTTTATTTTACAATTAGGATTATGTAGTCATTGCATCATCGGCCGGGATTCACTGTAGAACTAATAGTGCATATAATTGCTCGGCATATTTCAGCCCCGACGCTGCTGTGTGATTTGACTCTGCTTGTCTGCCTTCCTTGATAATATAATAAGGACAATAACTTTATTTATATAGCACTTTTATAAAACAACAAAAGGGTCTTTTTTTCTTTGGGGGGGCAATGCCTTCTGTAGTCAGTCAACAAGCCTCAGACCACTTTCAGGAGACACACGATTGATAGAAGAGGCCATATTTGTTCTGCTTTGTGAGTCAGCCGGTGTTATGAATGAGTCAGTATTGTCATTTCTCTTCATAATCATGCTATACATGTATACCCTGTCTCTAGACTCCATTCGGACAAAACGCAATTGTTTTAGTCCAGTAATGTGAATGAAATGTCATCTCCCATATTTCAAAGAGCTCCGCTATTCTATAAATGTGACCCCCTCAGCTAAAGAGGAGAAGGAAGTATTATGTAGTCCTCCCACCATTCCTTCCTTTTGGAAATCTGTAGCTGGAACAATGGCTTGAAACCTTGTGAAAGCGTGAACTGACAAAAGGTCATGATGACTATAGCTGCCAGCAAGGTGTGTCAGAATGGGTGGGGGAAGCAAACGGGAATAGACAGGAAAGCGGAATTACTCTGTATAGCTTTGTCAGTGAGTTTTGACTTCCCCTGCTTAATAACTACACTACCCATCTGGCACATGGGACTCTAATGCAGTTATCCAAGCGTAAGAGTTCATATAGTAGTGTTGCATACACAAAATACTCAAATTAGCCACAACCCAGCTCTCTTTCCCCTTCACAAATGATAGCCCCTTACAGAACCATGTATTGAAACCATTTGTTTCCCAAAGTATATAACATGCAGGGGGAGATATTCAGTTACCGCATACTTTTTTCGGTGTAGCTTCACTGCAGTTCAATGGCTGTTACTATTAGGTGCATTTATATTTTAACTTGTATGGTTCTTTCTGGGTGCAAACATAGTTAATAGAATTTTTCTGAGTTTCTGGCCGTATAAAGGCAGTACAAAGCTATGTTCATTTGCAACCAGCTTCCTGTACAAGTTTCCTAAAGCTGTGTTAGAACTTGGTGTGTGTGCCTTGACTCAGCCCATCTCTGCAGTGTGTACTGAGGGTGTGTCAGTGGAGGAGGGCGTTTTCCACACCTCATGCCTTAACTTGTCTGCTCACCTCTGGGTCGTTTTGCTTCCCAGGAACCAGCAGCACAATGATTGCAAGAGACCAGTAAGCTGTTGCACCCTTGTTAATTTCCTGCAAAGAGCATACTATGAAATCAGTGAATTCAGATTCACACTACAACTAAAATAAAAGATTGGAAAGCTATTAGCTCCCAGCAAGAAGGCACCAATGACTGAAGGTTTGGTTTTTACCTAGATGACTATGCAGGGCTACTAGACCAGCTGGTTTCGGCAGATTTTGGCTTTTAGGGAGCACATAGTTGTGGAAAATGACACTAATTTTTTACTGTGTAATAACTAAAACAAAGGATTGTGAGACGATCTATTAATGTGCTGCTGAAGGCTTTGTTCCAACAATGCTTGGTGCTTTTATTGGATGTCGCTTTTTTACCCTGAGGCTGGATAATGAGATGTAAACACCCCTACCTAACTGAGGGCCTGTTGCCGGTGGAGAAAAAAAATGTAGACATGTGTCATACACACATGGTCTATTTCACATCAGCCCAGGCTTGTTAAAGCCCATGGAGATGTATAACCTTGGCAAAACATTTCAAAGTCAAAGTCTCATCTAGGTTGTCATGGAGATGCCCTTTTTTGTAATCAAAGAATATTTGTTTCAGATTCTCAGATTGTAATGATTGTAGAAACAGAAAAGCAAAGAATAGAAGTGCCTCTCAGTCTGAGAACTCTACTATTATTTGTAGTGTTATTGATTTGACAACAAAGAGGGTGGATAATGTGAAGCAATTTGGAGATGTTGGCAGTTATGTCTTGTATCTTATGGCCTGTATCTAGCAACATTTTAGCTAGGTTCTGTGAGTGGCTGAAATTGGAGTACTGTGTGAATTCACTTAGTCGGGCAGCTCCTCTGCCTGTCTATTGTGCAGTGCATGCAATGAGAGAGGAATGCTTGGCACTTGAGACACGCGCATGTTTCGGCTGAGCTAATCTTTGTGTCAGTAAATGGCTGGGGAGTGGCTGCCATGATGGGTTGGGCTTAGGCAGGGCCCAGGCTCATTCTCTTTAAGGCAATAGAAGTGAACAGTATGGATCTCTGAAATATTTTCTAGTAATTTTTCATGTACTTAGTTACCAGAGATCCATGAAAGTAAAAGGGAGGGGTTTTTCTTTAAACAAACTTAAACCTGATTACTTGCCTGTAGGTCAGAATCCCCATTGGGTTTGAAGTATTGGCAAGCATCCTCATCCTGGGCAAAATAGTTAATCTGCTGTAAATCTCTTTAATTTGATCATAAACCTGGTTCTTACGGACACAGATTAGCCCCAATAATCAGCCCAGGTCCCTTTATAAGGAGAAACGACCAAGCCTGGGCCTCAACGATGCATTTTTCCAAGTTTTCTTTTGACTATCAGTAAAATCCTGTTTTTGGCTTTTTTTCATCTTAATCAACTGTTATATTCAACTCACTACTTTTGTTGTATAGCCATAGTTAATATTAAACATGTGCCATCTGCTACTGAATGACAATGAAATGCTTAAGTTTCAATCCATTCTTAAAGAATTAAAGATGGAATTTGTTGGTACAAACACCTCAGTCCATTGTTCTGCCATGTAGGCCAACTGCAGAACCTTTCTCTTAATTTCTGTCCACATTACAGTAGACATTATCCTGGATCCAAATTCTGTTGTTCATATACTACAGAGGCAGATCTGGAACTTGCTGCCAATGACAAACTTCCAGGTGTATTTAAATATAAATTCATATGCAGTGAACTTGGCTCTTTTGAGTGCAGATAACTGGTTGCATGAAGCAACACAAGCAGCACCAATTTTTTTTTCTTTTTCCCTTCCATCGGTAATGGAATATTTTTTGCAGAAAATGTTACAAGGGCATAAGATGAAACACCTTTTGAGGTGGTGAAATCACACCTCAGGTGCCAGTTAGCACTGAGGATGTGCAAAAGTCAATTTTTTTCCTAGTTGGGAGTTTATCAAATAGTCACATAGTTAGTCTCAAGGGAGCCCTATTAATTGGGCTCTAGTTTTCCCAGACCCTCTTATTCAGTGAAGACTTGTTATTATCTAGGCCTACACATACTCGCAATAAAAAGATGCATGTAGGAAAATTGGTATATCATTAATTTATTTGTATCACAATGCATCACAGCAAATACCGCGCTGCTTACTAACAAGCATTTCCCTCTCAAAAAAAGTGATGTTGCCAAACTGATATAGGACTAAACTTATATGCATTTACCTGATCTGATTACTTTCATGGATTAAGAAAAACTAGTTGGATCCATCTGGAATATTATTGAGGGGGGTTGTGGATCTTAATTCTTTTTTATTTTTCCCATGGTTTGTGCGCAACTGCTGCCATGGCCTATGCGTGGCAAATTGTGGTTGCTCACTCACTCACCCACTCACTGACAGCCTGAGAGGGACATATAGTAGGGACATTAAGTAGGACGTGTGCGCAACTGCCGCCATAGGCTATGCATGGCAAATTGTGGTCGCTCACTCACTCATGGACGACCTGTGAGAGCTGCCCCCCCCCCCTTCTCATTGAATGCTGCCTTGCTGCCCCTACAGGTGCACCGTGGGTCTGGATGGTTTTGTGTATTTCTTTTTCTTTCTTTTTTTTTTTTTTTTTGGACTGTTGACTTGTCAACTATTAATCAACTAGTCTGGCCCATCCCTAGTTTGCACCGAGACATTAGGCTGTGCTTCATGGTGATAACAGAGGAACAGTGCTTGTAGAATCCGTTTTGAATCTGGGACAGAAGATGGCCAGGAACACACAGGAGGCCTGGCCTGATTGTGGACAATTTAGGAAGACTCGAGCTGGAACTGACGCAGTGTGAAATGGCTCCTCCTTAAAGAACTGCCATCCATTTGGCTCTTGATGGAGTGGAATTGTACTCATTAATCATTGAGGTGTGCAGCTATAAAGAGCAAAGGGATTAGTGCTCTTGTGCAGGGGTTTCACAAGTGGGTCACAGAGAAGTACCAGATGGGTTGCAGGATGTCTACAGTAAACAATGTTCAATGTTGACATGCCTTGTCTGTTTCATGTGATCATGACATGATGGCCATGACTGAAGACAGTAAAGACTGCGTTGATAATCCGTGTAGAGAGGATTGATAATTGTCTAGCTTTCTGACAGGTAGTGATGATTTATTGATTATTTTATTGCACTAAATAATTGGTGGTTCCTGGACTAAGAAGCATCTCCACTGGTGGGTCAAGACAGGAAAAAGTTGGTGAACCCCTGCTCTAGAGGATGGAGGCTGACAGGGATAGGGTGTGTGTGTGTGTGTGTGTGTGTGTGTGTGTGTGTGTGTGTGTGTGTGTGTGTATGTATATATGTGTGTGTGTGGGGGGGCTTATGCTTTAGATCTGGCTTGTGTCATTTTAGTGTCACAGTGGTTTTATGGTTTGACTTGATAGTTTATAACCCATCTCCTTGTTGGCACTTTGAGTGAAATCATTTGACTTTTGGATTGAAACAAAATATAACTTACCCTGTAATCTTTCTGTCAACAGGAACTGCTGGACAAATATTTAATCAAGAACTCCACAAACGCAGAAAGCAAAGTCTTTTACCTAAAGATGAAGGGAGACTATTATAGATACCTCGCTGAAGTTGCCTCTGGAGCAGACAAAAAAAGTGAGTTGAAAGGCCCATATTCCTGACACTTATCTACACTTACTGTTTCAGAAGTCCTCAATTGCAAGGATATAGCTTCATCTGTTGGTCTGTGGAAGAAGCCTTGTCTTGATTCATGTTTTAATTTTATTCAGGAATACATTTTCTCAAGTCAATATCTGTCCTTCCACCAAAAATTTCTCTTGATACAAAGATGAGTTGTT
Organism: Lampris incognitus; assembly: GCF_029633865.1. Lineage (NCBI taxonomy): Eukaryota > Metazoa > Chordata > Actinopteri > Lampriformes > Lampridae > Lampris > Lampris incognitus. The sequence continues at coordinate 22,575,555 of NC_079226.1, forward strand.
CCTAAAGCACACATGTATCCTATAAATAATCTGTCCACGACCACCTTTACTGCCTAGGATACAATTTTGGGAAGTATTTATGATACTGACATGTTTTTAACTGGATAAAAGCCACTCATCTTCATTGGAAATGTTTCTGCCATATGCTTTCTTTTTTCCCATCTCAAAGTTTGAACAAGCCATACATGTCTTCCTTTGTCTTATTTGGGGCCCCTTCCCACTCCCAAATAGGTTATGTTAGATGTTGTCATGCTGGAAATGATGTAAAGTATATTGCAGTATCACAGCCGTGATCACAGGGCCCGTTTCATCGGAGGTGGGTGTGGACTAACACCGTGGGCCTACAGTTCTCCCACAGGCCATTTGTTGTATTACACACAAAGCACTTTTTCCTCCTGTCCAAAATGTTATTAGGTTTGTGGATTCCATTTGTCCACTTAATTTTTCCACTCAGATACAGGAAATTGATAATAATAATGCAGACATTTTCCCCATGTGGTCTGCTAACTGTTGTCTAAATTTAACTACCTTTTTAAGAAATACTTATCAAATCAATTCTGTAAGGCGTGCTTTTAGTTTTCAACAGCTTTGAATTGATTAGAAACTTGAAAACATTTGTTTTAATGAATTTGCTTTTCTTCAAAGTACTTTTTTTTTAAGATTGTCACGTTTTCGAAGAAAAAAATTGAAGATGATAAAACGTTAACAAGGGATTATATGAACTGGTTATCATGATGTATTGATAATATTTAAAGGTAGAACGAGTAGGATTTTCTAAAAAGCAGTGTATAGACTCATACAAAAAGAATGCTTCTCAATCATCACTTATGGCCCAGTAGACATATGTGGCGATGTCTACCTGCAGAGACCCTGTCCTCTCATTGTATTGTCTTATTTTCCTTATTTTGCTGTGTGCAGGACAGGACGTTTCTGGGTATTAACCTTTGGGCAGTAGGACACTTAAAAAAAAAATGTAGCGACCAAGTGCCAAATCGAGATCGTAAGCACGCATCCAAGAGGAAGCTACGACAATGGCGGACACAGTGCTGAAAAAAATGCAAATATAGCGAGATGATACGCCACGTGGACAAAGCTTGTTCAAAAATGAGATTGATTGAATCTGGGGTTGGCCCTCACCCGCTGGCAAGCACTGAAAAAGAGGATTGGAATGAAGATTGACATGGAGTTGGCCTGTACGCTGGGATGTGTTCTGACAACTACGGTCAGGGGGCGTGCACTTCTGGTGTCGTTGAGCCGGGGAGGAGGGGCCAACTTTGAATGTTGTGTTTACAAACTGCAGCCAACAAATTGTACTCATTCCAGCTTTAATGTTGAGTTTTACATACCCTGTACAGTTGAAATGGCTTTTGATGTGGTCTTAGATTCATTCCATCCTTGTGTCCACAGCAACAATCGATAACTCTCAGGAGGCATACCAGCAGGCATTTAACATCAGTGAGGAGGAGATGGACCCCACACATCCCATCCGCCTGGGCCTGGCCCTCAATTTTTCCGTCTTCTATTATGAGATCCTCAACTCTCCTGAAAAAGCCTGCAAACTGGCCAAGCAGGTCAGAAAACATTCTTATTCATCATATATTGCATGCCCAAATCTTGTTGGCTCTTGTTCAGTATACTATATGACCACCTTATTCTACAGTTAGCCAGAAGTCCTTAAAATCTCAAGGTGGAAGTGAATTTGAAGATTTACTACACCAGTTGTATTTAAAATTCATTATTGTACAAGCAGGAGAACATTGTTGGTGGATAGAGGTTTTGCCATGGAATTCAAAGTACATGCAGTCATTTTGTGTTGTCAAGTAACTATTGTGTTTTCCTGCTTCTTCCTGCAAACAGGCATTTGACGAAGCTATTGCCGAGCTGGACAAGCTGAACGAGGAGTCCTACAAAGACAGCACTCTCATCATGCAGCTCCTCAGAGACAATCTGACAGTGAGTTTACACCTGCTGTGACACACTTATTGGCAATAAAATGAATGAACATCACAGGGGGCTGACCTTTTGAAAAATAAATTACTGATTGTCAAAACAACAGTACTATGTTTGGATTCTTGCATGTTGTTGTTACTTTCATTGACATTTGGCTTACAAGAAGGAAATCTTGTTGGATATGCTGTTTTTTATTAGATTACATTGGTCAAATATCTCAAAATTGCATTGCTTTTTTTTTTCTCTAGTTATGGACATCGGACAATGCTGCTGAGGAGGGCGAGGGTGGAGAAGGAGGAGAAGGTGGCGAGAATGAGAATTAAAAAAAAAAAGTTGGTGTACTCCAAAAATAAGAGAAAACATTTTTACACATCCTTCATTCCTTGTTGCTCTACTTAAAACATTCTAGCATTGAAACCCAGTACTGAAAAGAGTTGTGTATGGGGGGGGGGTGGGGAGAAAAAAAAAGAATTTAGTCTTTTCACAATGCTGATTTGGGAAAAAAGATACTGGAGATAAGAGAATCCCTCCATTCCTTTGGTTTGTGTTCGTCCTGGCCTTCCATATGTGCAGTTTCTGCTTTAGAAAAGCATTAATAGCTTTACTTTGTATCAAAATCTTAGTTCAAAGTAGAAGGCAAAGAAATGCATCATAGGGTCTCTCATTTAACAACTGGAAACCTAAGTTCTGTCAACTCTTTAATAAAGTTGAAAATGTTAGATTTAAGAACTAGTATTCTCAATCCCTTTTTTAGTGTCTGTCTACACAGCTGTGTGGTACGGTTACAGCTGCTGCAAGCCCAACTTGATCCATATACATTAGTTTGATAATGCAGGGAGTGCCAGTGTAATGGGCTGGCTGCTGTTAAAATACAGCAAGGTGTGGTGCTCATTGGTTAAATCCTCACTTTCTGCCTGGGTTAATATGCCACTTTTTCACTGAAGCATGTCTGTTTTGGGGGGGAAAAGGTTGTCTTCATTGGACCAATACCACCTTTTAATGGGAAGAACAAAATTCCATTGTGCATGTTTTACATATTACACTGGAATGGGAACAAATGCTGTAATACACACCAAATGGCCATTTTAGTACTTTCAATGCAGGCTTGTACACATAAGGAGGTGTTTGGTTAGTCCAGTGATTGTTATTAGAGATTTGGACCACTATTGTGTTTTGCTAATCATTGATTGTAGTCCCCAAAAGCCTTGTGGAACTGTTTCAATCCCTACGTTTCAGCTATGTAACATGAATAAAACATTTTTTTAAATCAAGTCCAACTGTCTGTAACTGTTTCCTTGCTGTGTATCTACATTGCTTCACATCCATTTTTTTCCGTTCTTCCTAAATGTTGTGAAATCAATATTTTCTCTGCTAAAAATCTCTGGCATTTTAATTTTACCAGAATTTCCCCCTGTAAGTAAAAGACCAAAACAACTAATTTGTCATGGCACTTTTAAAGTTAATTTGTGGGTGAATTGTAAAGCTTTCATACAATATTTTGGCTGGAGAAATTTCCGTTTTTCCTTACTGAAAATGGCATAAAAGACACACACTGAGGTTCAGAGAATGCCTTAAAGAGCCGTACGAATACATTTAGATATACTTATTTCACTATACTCCGTTTCACGACATTTGCAGAGAGGAAATCATTCATGTCAGCATGTAGCAACTCTAGCATTCATTGGCGTATACGTACCATTACGCCCGCCTATCGTTGACGCTCAAAAAAGGCGGATGTTTTGCAACCCATGTACTTCCGGGTACGGATACTAACTGTCAAGGCTGCTTGTGCTGGCATCAGCCGCTAACGATGATGTCAGTACAAGAGTAACAGTAAGCCGGTTAAACTATTTTAAGTTGTATGATGATGTACATATTATTTATTGCCTTTATTGTCCCTTTTTGGGCCGACTGTGCCATTAAATCAAGAGTCACTCCGGAAGAAAATCCAGAATTCGGTAAGTTGCTAGCAAGCTAACGTATGCTAACCTTAATTTTAGCCGTCTTATTGGCTGTTTACCTTCGTGATAGAGCAACACTGTTTCATGTTAGACAGTAAAATAGCTAGACCGATTAAAGTTGAAGGTTTCTGAGTGCCACATGTTTATTTATACCAATGTTGTGAAATTATGGACAACACGCCTGGCTCACAATGTGCGCATATTGGTGAAAAAGGAATATGCTTGATATTAGCTAGCAAGCGAATTATCTTTAGGGTGAGTTCATTGATATAGCAGCTTTTACCAACAGCCGATAAGTGCTAGCCTGTTAACGAGTCTTGCTATCACAATCTTGTATTTAAATTTGTTATAAAAGTTAGGGGGGGGGACTTTGATGTTCAGCTCCAGAACTATTTCACTGGGCATGTCGTTGGTGAGTAGAGGAAATAGAATGGACCTGTGTAAAAAATGTTTTGAGTTAACTGGTCTCTTTGCTAAGCGTTGAATGCTCACGTCATTATTTGGCCAACATTAAAGTTCCCCCTTTTCTCTGTACTGTAGAGTCTCTAAGCGCTATCCTATCAGACTTTGAGGTCCTGCCTTGGTCAGGTCTTCAACAGCACTCCGTGAGGAAGAGGGATACCCACACCCAGTCCAACCTCGAACGCCTGATCAGCTTCAGTGCCTTGCAGAGGTACAGCAAGACCCTAAAGGAGTCAACTCCATCATTACCAATAACCGTACTTAAATGTTAAGTACCTCAGGGGCGATTCCCAGATCAGATGTTTAGGGGGGCTCAGCCCCTAATGATACTGTGACCTGGATACAGTGCCTTGCAAAAGTGTTCCACTTTCCTGCTAAATCACCCATTTTTTTGGATAACAATATGTTAATGTTTTCTATATATGATATTTAAATTTACAACGATACTTTTAATGAATAACCATTAAGTAACATGAGTTTTACACCACAAAGTATTTTTTAAGAAAATAAAAAATTAAATATGTTGTTTGCAAACATATTCAACCCCTTTCACTTTGGCAAATCCCAATTCAATTAGGTACACAATGTTGCCTTTAGAAACAACACAGTTAGGTGGGTGGTCTATTGTAGTGTGCAATAATAATGTTTCAGAATGAACAATAACAGATTTCAATACAATACACCTGTTTTAGAGGACCCACAGTCACTTAATGAAACCTCAGGCAAAGACTCATTCATAATGACCAGAAAATTCTAAAGTAAATAAAAGATCAAGTTATAACAAAGCAGATATGAGGAGAAATGTATAAAACCTTGTTTCAGTCTCCACATGGGGAAAGTCCATATCATCAAGCAATGAAAGAAGTGTCATACAACACAGATAGTGATAGACAGCTCACCAAAATGATGTTGATACATTGCCAGACACATCAAATCAGCTGCACAGTAATACTGATTTGACCCAACATTCTCTGTCAGAACATTCAGCAATTTTATTTGCTAACGTTTCAATTTGTGTTTTTCTGCGCCAGGAAATCCTAAATTCTCTACCTAGCTACTTCTTGCGAGATCAGTTTGAAACTAGGGGTGGGTAGGAAGTATAGAACGGTGCTGATTTTCAATTTACAAGCATTTAATCCCTCAGGCAAGTTCGCAAAAGGTAGGGTTAAGGGTTAGAGGTAGGGTTAACAACTTCCCGAAATGGAAATAAGGAAACTGAGGGGGGGTATAATCTTAGACTGAGGCGCTGCGACTACTGTGGACCTATAACAAATATTTGATTATTGCATAATGCTCATTTTGCGGCGCAGTGGTTAGCGCGGTCGCCTCGCAGCAAGAAGGTCCTGGGTTCGAGTCCTGGGGTAGTCCAACTTTGGGGGTCGTCCCGGGTGGTCCTGTATGGAGTTTGCGTGTTCTCCCCGTGTCTGCGTGGGTTTCCTCTGGGGGCTCTGGTTTCCTCCCACGGTTCAAAGATATGTAGGTCAGGTGAATTGGATGTACTAAAAATTGTCCCTAGGTATGAATGTGTATGTGTGTGTGTGGGGGGGGGGGGGCTGTGATGGCCTGGCTGCCTTTCCAGGGTGTCTGCCGCCCAATGATTGCTGGAATAGGCTCCAGCGACCCTGAGAGGAGGATAAGCGGTTAAGATAATGGATGGATGGATGGATAATGCTAATTTTCTCAAAAACGACAGGTCTTGCTGTTACACCTGCATTACCCTTCAGTAGTTGACTTATCTAATAATTTAACATAATCTAATGATATAGCACAGAAATGCCCACTGGTTTTGAGGACTCCCTATGTCTTCTGCAGACTGTCACTGCTCCTATGATTTTCTCCTGATGTATGTTGTTTGATGTCACAAATTCCTCCGTGACTAATAGAGAAAACCCGGTGGCAGATGGTGCAGTTTGCCTTGTACACATTTAATTCTCACTCATGCATTCCAGCAATTGGTAAACATTTTCCCATTCCCATCTGTATTTTTGTAACCTTTTTTCTTTTTCTTTTTTTTGCCAGCGGTGCCGGCAGACTACACTCACAGGTTGCCATTTTTAAAATCTCATGCCACTGTCTTGTGTATCATAGCAACACTGAGTGACAGTGCGAGAAGTGCATTCTCTATTTGGTAGTTGAACATAACATGACAGACAGGCTGAGGGATAAAGCGTTTCCTTCTATCTAACACAAATCGATCTTTCTTAATAGTCTAACCTGTAAAATTTCTCTCCCATAGATTTGCACTGAATTGATTCTAAAAAATACAGAACCAACTGCGTCTTGTATCAGCTCAATATGCAACACGTCTTTTTGAGTTTCCAATTATGAGATGATTCCATAATAATAATAATTATTAGGGATGTAACAGTACACAACTCAAAATTTGATACGATTCATGATACTGGATTCACAATACGATTTTCTCCCGATATTTTTAACAAAATGAGATTGAACGCAGTTCAAGACATGTAGGTCGCTGGTGTGACAGAGGAAGATGCAGAAGACATGAAGAAATGGAAATGGATGATCCGTTGTGGCGACCCCTAACAAGAGCAGCCGAAAGTAGTAGTAGTAGATTGAACGCAATTCTCCCCCCCTTTTCCCCCCGTTTTTCTCCCCAGTTGTACTTGGCCAATTACCCCACTCTTCCAAGCGTCTCGGTCTCTGCTCCACCCCCTCTGCTGATCCGGGGAGGGCTGCAGACTACCACGTGTCTCCTTCGATACATGTGAAGTCGCCAGCCGCTTCTTTTCACCTGACAGTGAGGAGTTTTGCCAGGGGGACGTAGCACATGGGAGGATCATGCTATTCGCCCCAGTTCCCCCTCTCTCCCCGAACAGGTGCCCCTACTGACCAGAGAAGGCGCTAGTGCAGCGACCAGGACACATACCCACATCCGGCTTCCCACCCACAGACATGACCAATTGTCTGTAGGGACGCCCGACCAAGCTGGAGGTAATGCGGGGATTTGAACTGGCGATCCCTGTGTTGGTAGGCAACGGAATAGACCGCTGCGCTACCCAGATGCCCGAACTCAAATTATGACTGAAAAAGATTCCTTTATTTGTCAGACAAAAAATCTACAAAATATATTTTCTCTTATCTTTTCTTTATCAAATTAAAGAATCCTTTTTTATTTATGAGGTGGGGTATAAAGTCGTCATGTCAAGTCAATTTTATTTGTATTGCCTAATATTACATATTAGAAATTTGCCTCAGTGGGCTTTACAGCAATACAACATCCTGTCCTTAGACCCTCGCATTGGATAAGGAACAACTCCCTAAAAAAACCCTTTGCAAAACAATGCACATTTTGTTTTTTTTGTAAAAGTAAAACTGGAAATATCTATTGTCTTAGATAACAACAAAAAAACAAACAAAAAAAAACTAAATTGAATTTTAAAACAAACCCCAAATCAAATAAATAAAATTACAAGAAAAAAATTAGTTAAATAAATTAATTAAAAAAAGAAGAAGAAGAAAATATCTTCAAAGAAACTAATCCTTAGTCTGTGTTCCTAGCTAGGAATTTACATGTTTGTTAGGGTTTTTTTTTTTTTAAGGAATGTCAACTTATCTACATTTTCAGGCAGAAGCTGAGATCTCTGGACATTCGCAGTATCCCACCTGCGGCTGCCATGTATTTGCGCCTTTTTTTTTTAAATGTATTTGCGCCTTAGTTGACGTGAGTGATGACGTAGATAACACCCTCTGCTGTTTAAGAAAGAGTATGGTGATTTATTTTTCATCTCACCGATTTGAATCATCACATTTTTGTCGGGAATTTACTGTCTTGCGAAGTATCGTCACACTCCTAATTATAATAATAATAATAATAACCTTTTTTAAAGGGTGCTGAGATTAAATTTACGTGCGCTTGAGCACCCCTGAAAAGAGTATAAAATCGCGAATGAAGTACTTAATAGAATTGTGAATGGGGTTTGGCATGGAAAAATCAGTTGTGGTCAAGCCAGTCTGCACTTCGAAAAACATGGTCAAGCCAACGCCCACGTTGGTGTTCATTACGTATATACTATACTAGGCATTACAGTAAGAGCGGGTAAGAACTGACTTCAAAATAAAAGCGACTTTCTGGCGACTTGATTTCACATCCAGTCAGTTTGTCAATAATGAATGTATGAATAAAATAAATAGTTCGTAGCTCATATATGACATTTTAGGGGGCTTTAATTTTGAAATTCAAAATCAGAATTATGTATATATTTATCTGCTGTACAAAAAAATAAAGGGAACACCTAAAAACACAATATAGACCTCGATGAATGAAATATTTCAGCTGAAAATCTTTATTTATTAGACAGAGGAATGTGTCTAGAGCAAAATAACCTAAGAATGATCAATGGAAATCAAAATCATTAGCCCATTAAGGTCTGGATTCAGAATCATACTCAAAATCAAAGTGGAAAATGAGAACATAGGCTGATCCAACTTCTGTGGAAATTCTTCAAGACGATTCAAAATGAGGCTCAGTAGTGTGTGTGGCCTCCATGTGCCTGTATGCACTCCCTACAACGTCTGGGCATGCTCCTGATGAGACGACGGATGGTCTCCTGAGGGATCTCCTCCCAGACCTGGATCAGGGCATCGGTCAACTCCTGGACAGTCTGTGGTGCGACATCGCGTTGGCGGATGGTACGAGACATGATGTCCCAGAGGTGCTCGATTGGATTCAGATCTGGGGAACGTGCAGGCCAGTCCATAGCATCAATGCCCTCGACATACAGGAACTGCTGACACACTCTGGCCACATGAGGACGAGCATTGTCATGCATGAGCAGGAACCCAGGGCCCACTGCACCAGCATATGGTCTGACAATGGGTCTGAGGATCTCATCCCGGTACCTAATGGCAGTCATGGTACCTCTGGCTAGCACGTAGAGGTCTGTGCGGCCCTCCAAGGATATGCCTCCCCAGACCATCACTGACCCACCGCCAAACCGGTCATGCTGGAGGATGTTGCAGGCAGCAGAACGTTCTCCACAGCGTCTCCAGACTCTCTCACGTCTGTCACATGTGTTCAGTGTGAACCTGCTCTCCTCTGTGAAGAGCACAGGGCGCCAATGGCGAATCTGCCAACCAAGATGTTCTCTGGCAAAGGTCAATCGGGCTGCACGGTGTTGGGCTGTGAGCACAGGCCCCAATTGTGGACGTCGGGCCCTCATACCATCCTCATGCATTCTGTTTCTCACTGTTTGAGCAGAAACCTGCACATTAGTGGCCTGTTGAAGGTCGTTTTGTAGGGCTCCGGCAGTGCTCCTCCTGTTCCTCCTTGCACAAAGGACCAGATAGAGGTCCTGCTGCGGGGTTGTTGTCCTCCTGCGGCCCCCTCCACGTCTCCTGGTGTACTGGCCTGTCTCCTGGTACCTCCTCCATGCTCTGGACACTGTGCTGGGAGACACATCAAATCTTCTTGCCACAGCACGGATTGATGTGCCATCCTGGATGAGCTGCACTACCTGAGCAACTTCTGTAGGTTGCAGATACCGCCTCATGCCACCTCTAGTGGTGAGGGCACTAGCAAAATGAAAAACTAACCAAAGATCGGCCAGAAAAGATGAGGACAGGCAAATGGTCTGTGGCCACCACCTGCAAATCCATTCCTTTTATAGGGGTTGTCTTGCAAATTGTCTAATTTCCACCTGGTGCAAATTAGACAATTTACCAACAGGTGAAATTGAGTCACAAATCAGTGTTGCTTCCTAACTGGACAGGTTGATATCTCAAAAGTGTGATTGACTTGGAGCTACATCGCATTGCTTATGTGTTCCCTTTATTTTTTTGAGCAGTGTATATATATATATGTGTGTGTGTGTGTGTGTGTGTGTGTGTGTGTGTGTGTGTGTGTGTGTGTGTGTGTGTGTGTGTGTGTGTGTGTGTAATTTTGGTACTTAAAAGTCAGATTGGTCTTTTGAAATGTATTCTTTATTATTAAATTTGATTAATTATTCACACAATTGAAATGACAAAGCCGTGATTTTCAAAGCCTCAATTTTTCTCAGAAATACAGTTTGCAGGCGGGGGGCAGGATAAGCGGTTTGGATAATGGATGGATGGATAGTTATTTATGTATTTTAATTTTGATTTGTTTGTTTATTCATTCATGATTGACCTGCCTGAATGATCGTGAAGTCACATTTACGGGAAGCTGCTTTTATTTTGAAATCAGTCCTTAACGCTCTTACCGTAATGCCTAGTATATACACGTACTGCAAAACAACATGGGGGGGCTGGCTTGACTGTGTTTTTCGAATTGCAGGATGGCTTGACCACAGTAAAAATCAAAGCAGGAAACTGTAAGATGTGTTGACCTTTTGGACTTCTTGTTCTACTCTTTATTGCAGACAATTTAAACTCTACTTGACCACTAATACAGACCTATTCACAAAGGATTTCAAGGCTGTGTTTGTTGACAAACAAGGGAGGGGGCAAAACTTTGACGTTCAGCTCCAGAACTATTTCACTGGACATGTCGTTGGTGAGTAGAGGAAATCGAATGGACCTGTGTAAAAATTGTGTTCAGTTAACTGGTCTTTATGCTAAGCTTTGAATGCTCACATCATTATTTGTCTGTTTGTAGGGGAGGAGCATTCGCGTGTGCAGGCACACATAGACAGGGATGAGTTCTCTGCCCACATCCTAACTGATGACGCTGAATACAATGTAGAGGTAACAAACAGCCATACAAACTGAACTACTGAATGAATACATTAGATATACTTATTAAATAACTTATTAATATACTTTCTACAATAGTAGAGAGTATATTCATGGATGTTACTAATGTTAACCAGCTTTTTGACTGATGCTTAACACTAGAACGACCAGGATTTCACTGCTGCGTAAAACCACAATGGGCCGTCAGAATGACTGTCGGTTTTTAAACTCTATATTCTGTCAAGATAAGTACCCAGTTGAGATATTAATGCATTGCATATGTTAGTATGTCTGTTAGGAAATGACTAACACCAAAATTAACATTTTAACTGAAATACTATTTTTAAACAATTTAAACTTCCGAGAGACATGGTCAAACTTGAATAGCAAAATGGAAAAAGTTAAAATATTACTTGAAAAACACATATTGCTAATCTAACAAACGTAACAAGGCTTATAAAATGTGAAATGCAAAAAAAGAACTGAAAATAACTATTGAAACAGTCCCAAACAACGACCAGAACTTAAAAACTGCTAGAACGACCATGGGCCATCAAAATTACCCCCCCCACGGTTTTTAAACTATATTCTGTCAAGCTAAATACCCAATTGAGATATTAATGTATTGCATATGATAGTATGTCTGTTAAGAAACGACTGACACCTGAATTAACATTTTAACAACTTTAATACTATTTTTATTTTAATCTTATTTATTATAGATATTTATTTATAAAATATTATATAATTATATAGTCCAACGTTGGAGGTCGCCCGGTTCGTCCTCTGTGTGGAGTTCGCATGTTCTCCTCGTGTCTACACATTGGTTTTCTCTGGGGGCTCTGGTTTCCTCCCACAGTCCAAAGACATGTAGGTCAGGTGAATGGGCCATACTAAATTGTCCCTAGGTATGAGTGTGTGTGTGTGTGTGTGTGTGTGTGTGTGTGTGTGTGTGTGTGTGTGTGTGTGTATGTTGGCCCTGTGTGGTTGCCTGGCGGCCTGTCCAGGGTGTCTCCCCGCCTGCCGCCCAATGACTACTGGAATAGGCTCCAGCATCCTCACGACCCCAAGAGCAGGATAAGCCATTCGAATAATGGATGGATTTTATTTTATTTAACTTTTTTATTTTATTTTTGATGGACTGGAGGGTGTGTTCCAATTAGCTGGGCTTCACATTGCTCAGCCTCTCAGGGAAAGTCTACTCTAAATTGCTGGAAAGGAGGCTCCGACTGATTGTCGAACCTCGGATCCAGGCAGAACAATGTGGATTCTGTCTTGGCTGCGGAACAACGGACCAACTCTTTACCCTTGTGGAAGTGCTGAGGGAGGCATGGGAGTTTGACGAGCCAGTCTACATGTGTTTTGTGGACTTGGAGAAGGCTTGTGACCGTGTACCCCGGGGCACTCTGTGGGGGGTACTGTGGGAGTATGGGGTACCAGGGCAGTTGTTACAAGCCATCTGGTCCTTGAATAACCAAAATGAGAGCCGGGTCTGCATTCTCGGCACAAAGTCAAACACATTTTCGGTCGGTGTCGGACTCCGCCACAGTTGTCCCTTGTCTCTGATTCTGTTCGTGATATTCATGGACAGGATCTCAAGGCACAGCCAAGGTGAGGAGTGTGTCCGTTTTGGGAGCCTCAGAATTACATCTCTGCTCTTCATAGATGATGTGGTTTTGTTGGCTTCATCAGAATGCGACCTCCAGCGTGCACTGGGGCGGTTTGCAACTGAGTGTGAAATGACCAGAATGAGAGTCAGCACCTCCAAGTCTGAGGCCATGGTTCTCAACCCGGAGGGAGCAATCCACCATTTTCAGGTAGAGTTGTTGCCTCAAGTGAAGGAGTTCAAGTATCTCAGGGTCTTGTTCACGAGTGAGGGTAGGATGGGGTGAGGGATTGACAGGTGGATTGGTGCAGCATCAGCAGTATTGCGGACATTGTATTGGACCGTTGTGGTGAAGAGGGAGCTGAGCTGGAAGGCAAAGCTCTCAATTTACCAGTCAATCTTCGCTCGAACCCTCACCTATGGTCATGAGCTTTGGGTAATGACTGAAAGGGTGAGATTGCAGATACAAGCGGCTGAAATGAATTTCCTCCGTAGAGTGTCTGGGCTCAGCCTTAGAGATAGGGTGAGGAGCTTGGAGTAGAACCGCTGCTCCTTCACGTTGAAAGGAGCCAGTTGAGGTGGTTCGGGCATCTGGGTGCCTTCCTTTGGAGGTTTCAACGTCCAACTGGGAGGAGACCCCAGGGTAGACCCAGAACTCACTGGAGGGACTACATGTCCAATCTGGCCTGGTAATGCCTTAGGATCCCCCAGAAGGAGCTGGAGGGCGTTGCTGGGGAGAGGGACATCTGGAGTGCCCTACTTAGCTTACTGCCACTGAAACCCGGCCTTCGGAGAAGCGGGTGATGATGAGATGAGATGAGATGAAAATACTGTTTTTCAAACAATTTAAAATTGCCACTGTCCAACGCCTGTAAATACTGCAAAGCAACGCCTCGGTGGTAATCGTGGTGCATCTGAAACGGCGCCTGTAACCAGACATTTTGGCAATGATGATAAATCAAGTTTAAACTATTATTCTGCACTGGAGAACGCTGGTGTGTTTCTAGGACAGAGCAATGAACTTCATGAAGGAAATGATGTGACCAACACGCATCATAAATAGTGACATAATGCGCACAATCACGCGCAAATTACGAGCCGTCCTAACTTTTTTTTGTGCAATTGATCTTAAACTAATTTTAATGCAAATATATGCAATTTTAGGGGCATTCAGGGAGCGGCAGGTCTGTATCTGTTTTTTTCCCCCACAAAGTTATTAAGCTTTGAAAATCCAAAATGGTCAAAATGACTGGCTTGGTCATTCTAGTGTTAAAGGTGAGAATTATGCCTTCTCTCTACCATTCTACATGTTTCCCATACATTTTGCCCTGCTCCTCCCTTGCATAAATTTTAACACCTTCTCCTCTTCTTATATTTTTCATTTTCTTTCATTCCACCTTCTGCACTGCCACGCTATCTCCACCTCTGCTCTTACAACACTCCTCCACGCCCCCTCTTTCTTCCTCTGACTGTTTCGGCACCTCTCCCCCTTTAATCCTTTCTTACTTTTCTTCTGTTCCACCTTCATCCATCGCCTCTCTCTTTCTGTCCACCCAGCCCTTGTGGAGGTTTACAGAGTCGCCCCCTGATGGGCGGGTGCTGGTTTATCGCTCTGAGGACATCAGGAATCTCAGCCGTGTTGCCTCTCCAAAAGTGTGTGGGTACATCCACGCACAGTCCCAGGACCTGCTCCCGGAGGCTGCCAGGATGGGTTGGGAGGGAGTCGATGAGGTGGAGGGTGAGTCAATGAGTCTCTCTCTCCCACACTAGGGGTGGAAAAGAGCAGTGGCGTTTATTTGTGTGCATTGGTCTGTGTGTTTGTTCGTGTTGTCAAAATGTGTGGGATGCAGTTTGTAGGTGGTCATGCATATCATACAGCTAAGCCTAGCAACAAGCTTTAAGGAAAGAGTAAAGAGTAGGTGGATAATGAATGGCAAAGGTTTAGAAAAGGGAGGAGGAGGCGGTTGACAGTTTGTGAGACAAAAGTGGTAGGCGGATGGTTCTGTAACAGTCACTTAAACAAAAGCTTTTCATCTGCAAAGCCTACCCTATGTCCTGTGCATACATACATACACCGACAAGAGGGTTTTATCCAAAAACCAAGAGGCTTTTGATTGCTTTCTGTTGCATTGAAAATGTAAAGAATACGAGAGAGATAAGCCAGGGAACATATCTAAAGCACCTCTGATAGGTCCCTATTTGAAAGCATTTGTTTGGGAAATAAGTGGAGTTAAGGTGCCTGTGGGCGGCATGGTGGCACAGTGGTTAGCGTGGTCGCCTCAGAGCAAGAAGGTCCTGGGTTCGAACTCCGGGGTAGTCCAACCTTGGGGGTCATCCCAGGTCGTCCTCTGTGTGGAGTTTGCATGTTCTCCCCGTGTCTGTGTGGGTTTCCTCCTGGTGCTCCGGTTTCCTCCCACAGTCCAAAGACATGTAGGTCAGGTGAATCAGCCATACTATATGTCCCTAGATGTGAATGTGTCAGCCCTGTGATGGCCTGGTGGTCTTTCCAGGGTGTCTCCCTGCCTGCTGCCCAATGACTGCTGGGATAGGCTCCAGCATCCTGCGATCCCGATTGGGATAAGTGGCTTGGATAATGGATGGATAATGGAAGGTGACTTTTTTTTAAAATTTATTTCTGATTTTTCCCTTTTTTCTCCCAATTTAGTGGCCAATCGATCCCTATTTTAATTCAAACACCCACCCTCGTACTGCATGCGCTCGCCAACTGCATCTCTCTGGCCGGCAGTCTCGAAGGAGACCGCCTCCCCACTTTTGTGACAAGGCGACTCCAGGCCGAACCACTGTTTTTTCCGACACACACAGAGACGCATTCACGTGACGAACACAAGCCGACTCCGCCCCCCTCCCGAAGACAGCATTGCCAATGATTGCTGCTTCATCGAGTCCGGCCATAGTCGGATCTGACGAGACCGGGGCGCGAACCCCAGTCCCCAGTGGGCAACTGCATCGACACAAAGCCGATGCTTAGACCGCTACACCACCGCGGACTCATGGAAGGTGACTTTTAATGTAGGAGGCAGGGAAGTTCATGAAGGCTCTGGTGCCTAGTGAGAGGAGACTTGGTCATCATTGTGTCCTACTGTTGTTAAGAAAGCAGAAGCAGCACCCACCTCCCCAGCCTGGGGCCTGTCTCACAAATCAGGTTTTCTTGTGTAGCTCGCTAACTTCATGCTCAGTTTGCTCTAACCCTGGACTTTCTGTCTGATGAAAGTGGATCACTTTTTACCAGGATACATCACCATGGTAACATATGCTGCAGACCTAACCTGCTCTGGGGTAGATTAAGTTCAGGATTGCAGATCATAAACAGCTCATGGATCAGTCAGCTGTCCCAGTTGTAAGAGATGCCATTACACACAATTTTTTATTTGAAAAAAAATTACAATAAAAAGGAATTTGTGACACCAAAATAATTATTACTTTTCTCATAGCATATAGCTAGGTCTACCTTCTTTTTGTATTCCAACTTACCTATTTCCAGTTTAATTTTCTTCATATGGAGCTCCTTCAGTTTGCAGTCTAGACTCCAGGGTCTGTTTTTACAGTGCACTGACAGAGACTGTTTGCACCTTGCAAAATAATGCACTGGTATAAATGATAGTTTAGCATATCAAACACAGCTTAAATTAAAGCTGCAAGCAGCGATGAATGGGTCCTTGCGCCTCATGTGTGTTGAAGGGAGTGGCAGCCATGAAAGATATACAATTTCATGAACGTCAAACATTGCATGTAGGAGACAACTGTCACTTCCTATGTCCACTATATGGTGTTAGAAAACACACACTAAATGTACAATACGTTGCTGCATATTAAATGTAGCACACACACTTTAAATTTCATGTAAATCAAAGGAAGTTTGTAAATTAAGGCTTGACTTCCTCTTGCCAGTAGGCAGTGCTACACAATTGTGTCATTAATGTAGCAATACATTTAGTGGAGGTTGCCTGACATGCATATACATTTTCATGAATATCAGACATTGCACGAAGGAGTTACATATCACTTCCTGTGTCCACTATGTGGCACTAGAGAACACCCACTTATTGTGCATCATGTTGCTGTATGTCATGTGTAGACCACACTATGTAAATTTTGTGTAAAGCAAATTGTGTTTATCATGTAAGGCTGACTTCCTGTTGCCAGGAGGTGGCGCTATGACTATCACTTTTCACTTCCTGTTGCCAGTAGGTGGTGCTACACAAGTGTGTCATTAATGCAATTGTGTTTGTCATGTAAGGCTGACTTCCTGTTGCCAGTAAGTGGCGCTGTGACTATCACTTTTCACTTCCTGTTGCCAGTAGGTGGTGCTACACAAATGTGTCATTAATGCAGCAATACATTTAGTGGAGCTTGCCTGACACGCATATGTAGTTTCATGACTATCGAACGTTGCACGAAGGAGTTAAATATCACTTACTGTGTCCATTATGTGGCGCTACAGACCAGCTAATAATTATACATCAGTTGCTGTATATCATGTGCAGACCACACCATGTAAATATTATGTAAATCAGGTGATGTTTGTTACATAAGGCTGACTTCCTGTTGTCAGTAGGTGGCGCTATGAATATGCCTCAGTATGGGCGTGTAGGTGTCTTCATGGCTGGACTCTTATCCAGCATGTGAAATTTGGGCCAGAATGGACAATGTAAAGTCAAGTTACAACAGCTTTCTGTATCATGGTGAAACACGCTAATGTTCCGCATCACCACAGCAATGGCGTTCCACGAAAACTCAAGAGCTTCGCAATTTAATATTGTGAAGATCTTCACCAAATTTGAGATGGATCTGGTTAACCTACTAGGTTGAGATTGTAAAAGTACAGCGCCTGTAACTTCCTTTTGCTAGTAGGTGGCGCTATAACTGTGATTCAGTAGTCAGGCCTGGACTCATAATAAGCATTAGAAATTTGGGGCATATTTGGCAGTGTATATTCGAGTTACAATAATTTCCTTTTTCATGGGAAAAGATGCAAATCGAATGTGCATAACTGTAGACCAGTGACTTCCAGTTTCTACGACAGCAGGCATACCAGTTTCCTGATTATTGATGTGTGCTATTAACAATGGCATATTTTTTTGTGATGCCTGCAAGATTTACCATGGATAAATGTCAACGACATGCACAGAAATGTCGACAAACTTTCACCAGCACCTACCAGCAAACGGGTGAAAAGTTTCAAGTTGTACATATCAAGTTACATCCACAATCATGAGGATGATTGTGGACGTACAATAGTGGCATGCGGAGTAATTTCTAAAATATTTCTAAAAAATGAAATAAAATTAGGAAAGGAGCCAGTTGAGGTGGTTCAGGCATCTGATTCGGATGCTTCCTGGGCACCTTCCTTTGGAGGTTTACCGGGCACAGCCAACTGGGAGGAGACCCCGGGATAGACCCAAAACTCGCAGGAGGGACTACATGTCCAGTCTGGCCTGGGAACGTCTTGGGATCCTCCAGGAGGAACTGGAGGGCATTGCTTGGGAGAGGGACATCTGGAGTGCCCTACTTAGCTTTCTGCCACCGCGACCCGACCCCAGAGAAGCGGCTAAAGATGAATGAATGAAATTACTTTAAAAACATATACTAATACTATCGAAATACTATTAAGAATGAAAATACTTTAACCATTACATTGTTGAAATGGTATTTAAAATAAATTTTGCCTTTCCTGTTAAATTTTTGTTTCGACATCAGCCTATTTACAAGTTACAATTTAATTAACTGTTACAAGTATTAGGCTAACTATTACAAGCTAAACTTGGATGGCAAAATAGTAAGCGGAGGTAGCTAAAATTATGAATGGTTCAAAAACACTGCAGTCGTGGCTCCAAACAGGAACAATTGGGAAGAGAGGTATGGATCAGGAAGAGAATATTTTGAGTGGCACTGTGGAAATTGAAATCGACGACAGGGAACCGGGCACAAGTGCTAGTGGCTACTTCAGCAGCACCGTTAAAGTCTCCACAGCACCTGCTAGCAGCAAACAGTGCAAAACGGTCAGGAAATATGACTTAAGTTACATCAAATTTGGATTCAGCTGGAGCGGGACAGAGGAAGAGCCGAGGCTGCAGTGTGTGGTATGTGGTGATCTTTTTAGCATTGAATCCATGAAACCATTGTATCTCAAACAGCAACTTAGAACCCTGAAAGTAAAAATAGTTGAATTTTTTCTAAGAAAATGTGAGGAACTGAAGCAGTCCAAGTCCATGATTCAATCCTGTGTTACACCCATACCCAAAGCACAGGAAGTATCATATCGTGCCAGCCTCCACATAGCAAAAGCCAGTAAGCCACACACAATTGATGAACAACGGTGTCTATCATTACCCAAAGAGATGACACACATCATGTGTGGGGAGAAGGCTGCCAAACAGTATACTTGGTGCCACTTTGAAACGACACTGTCACAGAAAATAGGAGCAATGGCTGATGACGTTAAAAACACACTGACGGAGTGCATTAAAAATAGTCGCCATTATTCTATCTAGACCAGCGGTCGGGAACCTATGGCTCGCGAACCATATATGGCTCTTCCGGTGACGGCATATGGCTCCCAGACAATTTTGAGTTGAAAATTATTTTTTTTTCAAAAAAATCAGTTTGGAACTGATTTTAAAATACTTGTGATATTTCTAAATAATACTGTGTCATTTTAAAGTAAACAGAAATTAGTTTTGAAGATAAATTTCACGGGTCAAGGGTCACCCGTGGGTCGGGTCGGGAACCAATGGCTCGCGAGCATGTCCGGGTCATTGTAAAGGTGAAGAAATCAATTTTATCAGATAGCCAACTAGTTTATCCGCTTCAACCCTTGTAACGGAAAAGATGGCGAAAAGAAAAAAAGACGATGATTACCGTGCATTCCAGGCTGCGTGCACAGAGGAATTTGCATTTGTGGAGAGAGCAGGATCTGCGGTATGTCAAATATGCAATGATAAAATTGCATTGATGAAACGGTCAAATATAAAGCGGCACTTCGATACGCACCATGCTTCATTTGCATCGAAATATCCAGCGGGGGACAGCAGGAAAAGGGCATGCGAGGAGCTACAGCGGAGAGTGCAGACGAGTCAGCAGCAACTACGTGTGTGGACCAAGCAAGGTGACGGGAATTCCGCTAGCTTTGCGGGGGCTTTGGCAATAGTAAGGAATGGAAAGTCATTCACAGATGGCGAGTATGCCAAAACATTCATGCTTGATGTGGCCAATGAACTGTTTGATGACTTCCCAAATAAAGACAAGATAATCAAACGAATAAAAGACATGCCCCTGTCAGCAAGAACTGTGCACGATCGTAGCATCATGATGGCAAATCAAGTCGAGGAAACACAAATTAAGGACATAAACGCCGGGACATACTTTTCTCTCGCGTTAGATGAGTCAACAGACGTTAGCCATCTATCTCAGTGCAGTATCATTGCCAGGTATGCTGCAGGTGACACACTGCGTGAGGAAAGCTTGGCTGTTTTGCCAATGAAAGGGACAACAAGAGGAGAGGATTTATTCATGTCTTTCATGGAGTTTGCTAAAGAAAAAAAACTACCGATGGATAAACTTATTTCTGTCTGTACTGATGGTGCACCCTGTATGTTGGGGAAGAACAAAGGATTTGTAGCGCTTCTCCGTGAACATGAAAAGAGAGCCATCCTAAGTTTTCATTGCATCCTGCACCAGGAGGCGCTTTGCGCTCAGATGTGTGGCCAGGAGCTTGGCGAGGTGATGTCTCTGGTCATTCGAGTGGTCAACTTTATTGTTGCCCGAGCTTTAAATGATCGCCAGTTTAAAGCTCTGTTAGAAGAAGTTGGGAATCATTATCCCGGTCTGCTTTTACACAGCAACGTGCGTTGGTTGTCAAGGGGGAAGGTGCTCAGCCGTTTTGCAGCTTGCCTGAGTGAAATCCGGACTTTTCTTGAAATGAAAGGCGTCAAGCATCCTGAGCTAGACAACACTGACTGGCTCCTGCAGTTTCACTATCTCGTGGACATAACTGGCCATCTGAACCAGCTCAATGTGAAAATGCAAGGTATTGGAAATACAATCTCATCCCTTCAACAAGCAGTGTTTGCATTTGAAAGCAAGCTGGAAGTCTTTCTCAGGGACATTGAAACAGGTCGTCTTCTGCACTTTGAAAGACTGCAACAATTTAGAGATGCATGCTTAGCAAGTGACTCCACTCAACATCTGGATCTCCAGCAGCTAGCTGGCTTTACGTTCAATCTCCTGCAGTCATTCAAAGCACGTTTTGGAGAATTTCGTGCGCGCACTGGTCTTTTCAAGTTCATCACTCATCCACATGAGTGTGCAGTGGACAAAATCGACCTGACATGCATCCCCGGGGTCTCTATCGGAGACTTTGAGCTGGAAGTTGCTGACCTGAAGGCATCAGACATGTGGATGAGTAAGTTCAAGTCACTTAATGGAGAGTTGGAAAGTCTTGCGCGACAGCGAGCAGAGCTGGCGAGGGAACACAAGTGGACAGAAATTAAAAATCTTCAACCTGAAGACCAGCTGATTCTTAAAACTTGGAACAAGCTTCCTGTGACATACCACACAATGCAGCGTGTGAGTATTGCCGTATTGACCATGTTTGGCTCTACATATGCATGTGAACAGTCTTTCTCGCATATGAGGAACATTAAGACCAACCTACGCTCACGTTTAACTGATGGAAGCCTCAACGCCTGCATGAAGCTCAACCTCACCACGTATGAACCAGACTACAAGGCCATCAGCAAAACCATGCAGCACCAGAAGTCGCATTAAAAGTAAGACATATTTAATTTATTATACGTTAAAAATACTATATGGCTCTCAATGAAATATATTTAGAAATATTTGGCTTTTATGGCTCTCCCAGTCAAAAAGGTTCCCGACCCCTGATCTAGACTAATGATGTTGCAGATTTGGCCAATTTGCTTGTTTACACAATGGTGCAGCTCTGGAGGACTTTCTGCTCTCTCAATCACTGCAGATCAGAACTACAGCTGAGCACATATTCCAGCTCCTGAATGCATTTGTCGAGAAAAGAATGGGCTTGATTGGGGAAAGAAGTGTGATGGAGTCTGCACAGACGGCGCCAGGGCTGTGACAGGTCGCCACAGTGGAATAGCAGCTCGAATTCATGAGTTGGCACCCAAGATACGATGGACTCTACAGCATCCATTGTGAGGCCCTGGGAGTGAAGAAGATGCCCAAAGAAATGAAGTCTGTGCTGAACTCAGCTGTGAAAAGTGTGAACTTCATTTAGGCCCGACTGATGCATGACGCCTATTCCATGTGCTCTGCAATGAGATGGGCAGTGAGCATGTCCAACTCTTGCTTCATACAGATATGTAAGGTGGCTATCAAAAGGGAAGGTGCTTTCGAGGCTTTTCGAATTGCACAGAGAGGTTCAAATGTTCTTACAGGACAAAAGCTTCTCTTTATCAGATGTTTTCGAAGATACTGTGTAGCGTAGTCAACTGGCATACTTGCTGGAGATTTTCTCTCGTTTAAATGAACTGAATTCAGGACTACAGGGAATCTCCAATGTTTTTGGTGCGCAGGACAAAATCAATGCAATGTTGAAAAAGATGAAGTTGTTAGAAATCAAAGTGAAGGCAGGTGATGTTTCAGCTTTCCCCGCTTTGGAGTTTTCTGTCTGGCAACAACCTGACCATTAATGATAGAATCAGGGACAACATCGTTGCTCAGACAACAGTTCCACGAATATTTCCCAGTGACGGCCAAAGCAAACAAACTGGATGAGAAACCCGTTCAACATCAAAACCTCAGAAATGCCCAACTACTTCATTGTTGGTGAACAGGAGAGTTTAATATAATTGTTTTGCAATGAAACATTGAAGTCTGCTTTCAGAAGTAAGTCGTTGTTCGTCTTTTGGATACAGCAACACAGTGAATACCCTACACTTTTGGACAAGGCTGTGCGCTTTCTCCTTCCTTTTGCGACCACATCTGAAGGCTTCTCTTCACTTGCCATCATAAAAATGAAATACAGAAGCGGGACGGATGCCGAGCCAAACCTGAGACCGAAGCTGACCTTGGTTGACCCAGACATTGCACGACCATGTTCACAGAGGCAGGTGCACCCTTCTCATTAAGGCAGGAGAGACAGATGGGATGACATGCAGCAAAGGGCCTGGTCCGGATTCAAACCCAGGCCGCTGCAGTAAGGACTCAGCCTTATGTGGTATGCGTGCTACCAGGTGAGCCACGGGGCTGCCTCTGTGTGGAAGAGTTTGAGTGACAGCTCTAGTGCTACCCATTTGTACAGCATGGCTGTGGCTGACAACAGTCAGCAATAAATAATAATAATAATTACATTTATATATAGTTCTTTTCTAGACACCCAAAGTGATTCACATTGAAGGGCGTAACTCACTTCAACCATCACCAATGTGTAGCACCCAACTGGGTGACACACGGCAGCCATTTTGTGCCAGAATGCTCACCACACACCAGCTTGAGGTGGAGAAGGAGGAATCATTGAACCAATTAAAGGGGGGATGATTTGGTGGCCAGTTGTACTTGGCGAGCCAAATATTTTCTGAGGTGGTACGTGATATAAAAAGTTTGAGAAACACCGCTCTAGGAGGATTTTGTTATGGTACAATGCCTGGAAATGGCAAAAACTGCACAAATATTGCACAGTAAATTCAAAATGCCTGACTTCCTGTTGGACTTAGGGTATGGCTCCAAGAGGCTTTTTTGTAAGTCAGAAGATGTTACATCTGCCTACTGAATTTTGTTCATCTATGTTAATCGCCAGTTTCGGTTGATGACTTAGTGCCAGCCAAAGAAGCTGGTTCACCCTCCTGACTGTTGCCCCTCTCTCTCTCTGTCCTCATCCTCTTCAATTTTTAGGAGCTCTTCATCCATATACTCTAAAATATAAAAACGGGCAGCCATCAAATTTAAGTGCCTCATCCACATTTGTCGAAATCAGCTGCTGAATATTACACAATGACTTTGGGCGTAAATTATTGCTAGCAGTTCCTCTATCTCTCCGGCTATGCTACCTCAAATGAATGGTCAGCTCTGATAAGATTTGGCATGACTTCTTCTTTTGTAAACATTCAAAACCAAGCCCCCACATGCAAATAGCAGCAGCAGTAAAAGGGATGTTACAACAGAGACCGGAAGGAGCAAGACGTAAAGGAAAAAAGTCTATCTCTGTAGGGATCCTTTCCATAATGTTGTCAGACACTTCAAATAACAATCAGAGCCTGTCAGTGGCAAAAATAAACACTTTTAGTGGACGTACTTGGACGCGTACACTTGGACCCAAGGATTACATTGCAGACCGTTTCGAGGCTGCCAGTTGAAGCATTCTTGCTCAATACTGGACCGATTCCATTTTTTTCTTCCCCTATTAGTTATTTAGACCCCAACGGATGGGAAAATAGGGCCCCGGTTTAAAAATACTGGAATCACCCTTTAAGAAGAATAATCCCTACAAATACAATAGGGCCTTCACACCACTCTGTGTTCGGGGGGGACTTTAATCTTCCTCGAATAGACATAGAAGTGAAGGAGATAATTTTTTCCTCTGGGAATATGTGTTCACACTCAAATCTCTGCCATAACAAATGCAAACAAATGCATTTAGCTCTGCAACACTCTTGAGTACACAATTTTTCCTCATCATTGACTCCCCCTTTAAATTAAATGTTATAATGTATTTATTACATAATCCACAAAAGCTTGTGATTCTTGTACACTGCTTATTTTGATACCTCTATGTGGGGGTTTAATAATCTCACAGAATTTCTCTCAACTGCAAAAGAGAAATACACTTAGTTAGCCATATGTTGTTGCATCACAGTAGTAAAGTACAAACTTACATTGTAGCAAAGAGGTGATAATGGAACGGCCAGCAGTAGGGTCAGAGAACACGCCTTCCAGGACCCCCACCATGACAGACCACCCCTCATTATTAGAGTGCCAACTCCTCTGTAGGAAGAAATTCTTCCTGTCTTTTATAGCTCAATCTATTTTTCTGTTTGCTGCATATTAACATATCTCTTCCTAATTTGTTTTAAAGTATGTATAAAATAAAAGCATTAAAAAAAAGTAAGGCCATGCAACTACTTAACACTTTGGATGATATTTTTATATTTAGTCTTGAGCTGCATTTAAGATCTCTTCACACTACAAGGATTGCAGCTAGAGTATAGCTTAAGAAAATATAGGTACAAACGACTTGTGAGAGCCAACACATTGTAACATGTTATTCCAGTTGAAGATAGTATATATTTAGCTATTGATCTCTGTGCCTTAGTTAATAGTGCAGTGATAAACTTAACCTAGGCATTAACACTGTTCCGGTTCCAGTTGCCATCTGCAGTTTGTTTGTTTGTGGATCTGCCTACTTTCTAACTTAACAACTTTTAATGACTCCGTGAGAACTTTGGATTTTTTTTTTTTTTGATTTTATGGTTTGCCTATTTTACTGATTTCTTTCTTCTTTTTTTTTTTGAAAACTTTATTTTCCAATTTTCAAGTTTTTTGGAACAGGTATACAAAGCACATGAACAACAACAACAACAACAAAAATAAACATGTAGGAATCCCCCCTCCCCCCCAAGGCTCAAAAAATTTTTAAAAAAAAGAAAGGAAAAAAAGACTATGCAGGGATTTCTTATTCCAATTCCACATAATAACCATATTTTTGAAGACAATATAAAGTTGTACACATATATCTATAAGTATTGTCGTTACACCTAGGTAAATAAAAAGTGCATTCAATAAAAGGGAAAACCTTCAATAAAGTCTATGAAAGGACTCCAGGTCAAAGTAAAGTTTTTGCGGGTTTTACATATTTTATATCGGAGCTTTTCTAAAGGTAGAAAGGACAGCACCTCCCTCAACCACTGCAAAAATGATGGCACTTTATTCGACTTCCAGTTCAATAGGATAAGTCTGCGTGCTAGTAATGAGGCAAATGCTAGAGCATTTGCCTGCAAACTTGTGACCTTACAGTTAGGGGGTGGTATGCCAAAGATGGCTGTGTGAAAATCAGGGTTTATGGTCTGTTTACAGATATGTGAGAATACATTAAATATCTGTCCCCAATAACTGTTGAGGGAGGGGCATGCCCAGATTTTATTGATTTCTACCTGATCATTGATTACTGCACTGATTTTCATGAGTTCTGCTTCTAGTGTGAGAAGATGGCAGCGTGAATTCACATTTGCGGCGGCGTCACCCAATACCGTCCATACAGTGTCTTTGTCCACGTCTTCGTCTTAAGTTTTGTTTTTCGTTTGATGGCTGGGAGAACTGGTGCTGGATCGGCTGGGAGAGCGGGGCAGGCTAAGCTAACTGCTAGCCCATGCAGACCGGCAGTTCCGATAACACCGAGGGCAGTCTGGCAGCGGCCTCACCTGGCGTTGACTGTGGTGTTTGTGATGTTGTCGTGAGGAGTGGGGAGACGTCGAGCATGTCTGGCTGGGAGAGCTGGTGCTGGATCAGCTGGGAGAGCTTGGTCTGCTACGTCCGATGGGCCCGGGGACCACGGTCCCTGCTTGGAGCTGCGCCCAAGGTGGAAATGCTGAGGGCGGTCTGACAGTACACGGAAGCGGGGCAGGCTAAGCTAACTGCTAACCCATGCAGACTGGCCGTTCCCAACTGGGTATCACGAGATTTCGTGTCATAGTCACGAAATCGTGCTGGGGGACACGATGTCACTGAAAATTTCTTGTCCGGCACCACGGAGTTGTATCCAGTGCATTCCTATGGGCCAAGTTTTTCATGCGCGAGTCATATTATCAAGATGCTGGCTCTGGTTGGTCTGGCCTCCCAGGAGAATGCCGGTCACTTACATATATTTGAAAACACAAAAACTGCATTGGTTAGGGTTAGGGTAGCTTTTGTGTTTTCAAATACACTACCGTTCAAAAGTTTGGGATCACCCAAACAATTTTGTGTTTTCCATGAAAAGTCACACTTATTCACCACCATATGTTGTGAAATGAATAGAAAATAGAGTCAAGACATTGACAAGGTTAGAAATAATGATTTGTATTTGAAATAAGATTTTTTTTACATCAAACTTTGCTTTCGTCAAAGAATCCTCCATTTGCAGCAATTACAGCATTGCAGACCTTTGGCATTCTAGCTGTTAATTTGTTGAGGTAATCTGGAGAAATTGCACCCCACGCTTCCAGAAGCAGCTCCCACAAGTTGGATTGGTTGGATGGGCACTTCTTTGAGCAGATTGAGTTTCTGGAGCATCACATTTGTGGGGTCAATTAAACGCTCAAAATGGCCAGAAAAAGAGAACTTTCATCTGAAACTCGACAGTCTATTCTTGTTCTTAGAAATGAAGGCTATTCCATGCGAGAAATTGCTAAGAAATTGAAGATTTCCTACACCGGTGTGTACTACTCCCTTCAGAGGACAGCACAAACAGGCTCTAACAGGTACTATTTAATGAAGATGCCAGTTGGGGACCTGTGAGGCGTCTGTTTCTCAAACTAGAGACTCTAATGTACTTATCTTCTTGCTCAGTTGTGCAACGCGGCCTCCCACTTCTTTTTCTACTCTGGTTAGAGCCTGTTTGTGCTGTCCTCTGAAGGGAGTAGTACACACCGGTGTAGGAAATCTTCAATTTCTTAGCAATTTCTCGCATGGAATAGCCTTCATTTCTAAGAACAAGAATAGACTGTCGAGTTTCAGATGAAAGTTCTCTTTTTCTGGCCATTTTGAGCGTTTAATTGACCCCACAAATGTGATGCTCCAGAAACTCAATCTGCTCAAAGAAGTGCCCATCCAACCAATCCAACTTGTGGGAGCTGCTTCTGGAAGCGTGGGGTGCAATTTCTCCAGATTACCTCAACAAATTAACAGCTAGAATGCCAAAGGTCTGCAATGCTGTAATTGCTGCAAATGGAGGATTCTTTGACGAAAGCAAAGTTTGATGTAAAAAAAATCTTATTTCAAATACAAATCATTATTTCTAACCTTGTCAATGTCTTGACTCTATTTTCTATTCATTTCACAACATATGGTGGTGAATAAGTGTGACTTTTCATGGAAAACACAAAATTGTTTGGGTGATCCCAAACTTTTGAACGGTAGTGTATATGTAAGTGACCAGCATTCTCCCAGGAGGCCAGACCAGCCAGAGCCAGCATCTTGATAACATGACTCGCGCAAGAAAAACTTGGCCCATAGGAATGCATTGGATAAAACTTAGTGGTGCCGGACAAGAAAATTTCAGTGACATCGTGTCCCCCAGCACGATTTCATAGATTAAATTTCATGACTATGACACGAAATCTCATAATACTGGGCTGCTGTTCCAACAGTCACCCTGGCTTGCATTCGTTCCCTTGGACAGTGAGTTTTTGTTTAGTTTGGATATACGTATGTGTTAATTTGGACGTGTGTGTTCTTAGTTTTTGCATGTGTTTTTGTCTTTGTGTTGTACTGCTG
The DNA here is from genome assembly GCF_029633865.1 of Lampris incognitus. Taxonomy (NCBI): domain Eukaryota; kingdom Metazoa; phylum Chordata; class Actinopteri; order Lampriformes; family Lampridae; genus Lampris; species Lampris incognitus. The sequence continues at coordinate 22,603,671 of NC_079226.1, forward strand.
TGGGCAGGGGGAAATGGCATTTCGTTTCATTTCATGTATGCAAGTGCATGAAATGAAATGACACACTGTTCCTGATTCCTGTTCCTTCCTGATTCCCTGTACTCCTGGTGAGAACCGTGAGGACTCAGCTCTCAGCTGACGGAGCTCACTTCATCTCCAACAGCCTGTTCAAACCATTTCAATCTGGTTTCCGCTCACAGCACAGAAACAGCCCCTCCTTAAAGTCACCAATGACTTCACCCTCTCCTCAGACTCTGGCCACCTCAGCATTCTTGTTCTTTTAGACTTCACTGCAGCTTTTGACACCATCAACCACACCATTCTTATCTTCTGCATTGAATCCTCCCTCAACATCACCAAGAACTGCCCTTTCCTGGCTAAAGTCATATCTCACAAACAAACAGCAGTTCATCATCATCAACAACTGCACCTCCTTCACTGCTCCTTTGTCCCCAGGCCTCAGTGCTTGGTCCTCTCCTGTTCATCCTTTACATGCTCCCCCTTGGCAACATCATACTTCATCATGGTCTCCACTTCCACTGCTGCACCGATGACGTCCAGCTCTACATCTCCACTAAATCCATCACCACTACAACTTGCTCCAGTCTGACCAATTGTCTCACTGAAATTAAATCGTGGATGCAAGCCATCTTCCTCAAACTAAATTGTGCTAATCTGACATGATCATCACTTTTCCCAGATCCTTTACCAAAACCACTCACAACTTCTGCCTCACCATTGATAACTCCACTTTATCTCCCTCCCCACACATCCGTAACCTTGGACTCATTTTCGACAGCAACTTCTCTTTTGAACATCATGCCAATCAAATCACCGGAACTGCCTTTTTCCACCTAAAAAATTATTGCTCGTCTCCGCTCATCACTCTTTCTCTGCTGCCGAAGCTTTGATCCATGCCTTCATCACATCCAGAATTGACTACTGCGACAGCATTCTCTACAGCTCATCATCCAAAGTCCTAAACAAACTCCAGTACACCCAGAACGCTGTTGCGCACCTGCTCATCTTCTCCTGCTCCCATGACCACATCAACCCTGTCCTCCAGAATTTTCACTGGCTCCGTCCCCAGTGGGTCCAATTCAAAGTCCCTCTCCTCACTCACAAAGCCCTCCATAACCAGGCTCCTTCCTACCTCACCGACCTACTGCACTACCATGCTCCTTCCCGCAGCCTTCGCTCCTCCGATGCCAACCTTCTGTCTCCTCCACACAGTACTAAGCACCAGATCTGGGACGACAGAGCCTTCTCCATAGCTGCCCCCTCCCTCTGGAACTCTCTCCTCAAACACATCAGAGACTGTACCGATCTGTCCACGTTCACATCATTAATCAAACCTCACCTCCTCAGAATTACTTTCAATATGTGATTAATGTTGTGTGTTACATGTTTTTTGTGTGTTGCTTTTATGTTTATCTTATATAAAGCGTCTTTGTGTACCTTGAAAAGCACTATGCAAACAAAATTTATTATTATTGTTATTATTAGTTGGCAATTTTCTTCGAGTGCTCCTCTTTGATCTTGGCAGCAGAGACAAGAATAGGCTTTATAACAACTTTTCCCTGTTATAAAGCCTGTTCTTCATATTTCTTCATCATTTCTTGCTCATCTTATTAGAAATAAGTTGCTTTAGACCACCTCATGTTTAACGCAAATGGCTGTTAACCACAAATGCCACGCATTTATGTGCGCGCGCACAGGGATTACTCATAGCCAGGGTATCAAAACTTGGGTCGATGATAGAAAGTTACTTGTGACGCCAGTTAATTGTGATTTGGTTTGTTAGATTTTGTGAAGCTGACACTTTGTCAGGAACCCTGCCTATGTTGAACATGTTTTTAGAGGCAGGCTTCTGGGCTATTGAGTAATACAGGATAAAGGGTGTGGTTTCTGTACTCAAAAGCGTCTTCCTCTCCTTCCTTTCCTTTTTCGCTCAATCCTTTTTGCCAGACCAACCAGAGAATCTTGAGTGTATTTGATAATCATATAATAAATTTTATCAAAATGCCATTTAAAATGTCAGAATGAGTGTAAGAAAGACAAATATGAGCGCATGAAAAGGCATATTCTTCTTTTATAGATGCATACTAAATGTTCTGTGGGGCAGGCAGCCTTGTGTGTGCATGCGTGCGTGCATGCATGTGTGTATGTGTGTGTGTGCGTGTGCACGTGCGTGTGCATGTTTGCACAAGGGTGGGGGATGTGGTGAATCTGAGGTTGGTCACTGCTGGGAGTCACAACTACACAAGGCCCTCTTAGTATTCACACAGTCACACTAGTTACCTATTTTTGTCTGTACAACCCGACTCATTTAGCCTGTGGCATATGGACAACATTCTTCTGCCAAAAGAAAAGATAATGTCCTCTGTTGGAATATGTCGAATGCTGTGTGTCATGATTTAAGAGCTTTGTGAATGTTCTAGTGTGTCTCACCCTGGCTTGAGCAAAAAAAAAAGAAAAGAGGCACAGGTTAATCAGTTCACAGCCAAACAAAAAAGATGTCTAAATGTGAAAATGAGGGCAATTACCAGTAGAATACTGGAGCATGGCCTCATTGTTTATATAACTTCCTTCTGTACCTGCAGTATCTTCCAGTCTTAATGTCTGACTCTCTTTTGTCAAGTAGTCATCTTTATGTCAGATTCTAGCACTGCCTGCGTATTTGATTCTTAATTTCTTATTTGCTCTCCTGTACATTTTTATTTGTGTGACATTTTCTTTGTTATTCCTTGTTTCTGCTCGTTTGTTATGACTCCCCCTAGTACCCTCATTCCCTGTATTGTATTTGTCTTTCTGTCTGATGGACCTTCTCTCTGTCCTCTCTGCCCACCCCCCTGCAGAGCTCCACCACAGAGAGAAGAGACACGCCCACAACCACAAAAAGAACACCTGTCCCCTGCTCCTGGTAGCAGATTACCGCTTCTTCAAGAACATGGGCCGTGGAGAAGAGAGTGTCACTCTCAACTACCTGGTACAGACGTTGATTTTTTTTTTTATATAAACATATTTTCTCCAAATGGGGAATTTTCCATATTGCAGCCTGAAGCCACCATGCAAAATGTGCAAGCTGCCGAAACATTAAGCTGATAGGACTCAATATTAATATTAATCACATCCTACCTGTCTTTACTCCTAGGGCGTCTTGAATATTTGATTTAAAAGAGGTATACTTACGAGTATTTGTCCTACAACATTCATCAAGTCGTGAAGTATTACAAAGATGTAGTACTTCACAAGTGGACTGGATGATATTTAAAAATTAATTTGGATTGATGTACTGTTTTTCTTCATTTTTAACCCTGTAGTTTATGGCAGCTTGAGGACAGAATTGTGTAATTATTTAGACATATATGTTTTCTATTCAAGCCTATGGCAGCCAGTATGCTGTGTCAACCTCATATTCTTAGTATTCATGATTTAATTTGATTTAGATAAAAAAATTGTTTATTTGCGTTGACCCTGATATGAAATATGCAGACAACAATACTGTTTTTCCCTCACAGCTTGATTTTACTACATGTCATATCAGTGGGTCAAATAAAGTTTTCCAAAGTAAAGTGCATTACCCTTTTAAAAATCAATTATTTCTTCAATAATGAGTGAAAGACAATCAGTAAAAAAATGAAAGAACACAAAGGCACCTTGCTGCTTTGTCATTTTTATTGTCATTAGGATTTTAATGTTGCCTAGACAAACAAACGTTGCTCTATACACTGATCATCCAAAACATTAAAACCACGAACAGGTAAGTGAATAACGTTGATTATCTTGTTACAGTGGCACCTGTCAAGGGGTGGGATACAGTGCCTTGCAAAAATATTCAACCCCCTTGACAATCATCACTAATTTCTGGATTATAAAAGATACTCACACATCTGTTCCTGAACAATATTATTTTTGTGAACCCATAAGCTCTAACAGCATGTTCCCAAAGCCAAAATAAGTTAAGTTTCGCTGACTTTTAAAAAAAAATAAAAATAAAAACTAAGATATAATGCTTGCATAAGTGTTCAACCCCTTGTGCACTGAAAGCTCCAAGTTTACACAAATGACAAATTATTCCATGGAGGCCCCACCTCGCAAAGGACTTAAAGGATCTGCTACTAATATCTTGGTGCCAGATACCAGAGTACACCTTCAGAGTTGTTGTGGAGTCCATACACGAGGGGAACCTACACAGTATTGGGCAGTTGGTTTTAATGTTTTGGCTGATGGTGTATAAGGTTCATACAAAATGTATAAATTGGGTGTCAAAGCACCCAAGTTTTAAATGCATACTATTCCTTTTTAAATGTGAAATGGCTGTTAATGCTACCTTTTATGTGAATTCCTCAAAAATGTTTGCCTTCCAGATTGAGTTGATAGATCGAGTGGATGACATCTACCGCAACACAACTTGGGATGATGAATTTGAAGGTTATGGAGTCCAGATTCAACAGGTGTGTGTGTGTGTGCGTGTGTGTGTGTGTGTGTGTGCGTGCGTGCGTGTGTGTGTGTGTGCGTGTGTTTGAGTTTACTAGCATTGTAGTTTCCAGAAATGTTTGGACCACTTTGTGGAGTTCTTGCATCAGACATCACAGGACCAAACAGCAAGATAGCGTCACTGGAGGTGCTGTCTGCCTAAGAGGAGAGCCCAAGCATAACACTGTCCCTTATTGAATTTGAGAAACAGCATATTTTAAGGAGGCACTGAAAGCTTTTGTGTGAGCCTTGTGGGGTAATTCAATTTGTTCCACAGGCTTTGGGAATGAATGGAGACAGTGTGAGTGTATACTATGAATCCGAGCCTCTCTCACTGAATAGTTATGCATTCATTTAGCGCCTCTGAATCGTTTTCCAATCTTCACAGCCCCAAATAAGTTAAAGAACTTTTGTGCCACTTCGATGTTATCACAAAAAAAAAAAAAAATCATAGCTTGAAAGAAGAACCCTAAGAATTGTGCTCAGTTGCAGGTGAATGACAAGTGATTGTCACCTTCCTAAAACTTGACACTATGTATTGATTATTATATATTGTAGTGTGTGGTAATTGTATATGTCTATGACTGGACGAAAGTGTTCTGTCTCTGTTAAACTGTACATTTCTGCTTTACTTTATGTATGTAAAAGCCAACATTCCCAATGCACACTATTCAAGATTATGCAGTCCTGGTCTAACATGATAGTTTTGCGAACAAAATTAACATTATTAATTTTGATTTTGATATAAGGTGCACTTATGGCACCTTTGTATCAAGATCTTTCAAAGTGTTAACTATACCATACATTCCAATTGAAATGATTCAATATTGCCAGCTTGGCAGTATTTTTCAGTGTCTACTTTTAAAATACTGATGAAAAAGTAAAATTTTCACCTACTGTAGTGCCTCCTAACACCACTGCCTTTGTAGTCAGTGTCTTTAATTTCTATACTCAGATCATCATCAACAAAGAGCCTACCAAACCGCCCCCAGACTCAGCAGACACTGGGTGGGTCCACTACAACATGGAGAACAGCCCAGTTAAAGGAAAGGAGGTCTGGGATGTGAAGAGACTCCTGGAGGTGAGAGAGAGAGAGAGATGAACAGAGAACAGAGAATAGGGATAGGGTTCACTTCAATTTGATCAGCAGTCAGAGGATAAGGCATGTGAGTGTCAGGGAGATTTGTGAAGTACAATAGAACTTTGTTCATTTCAATGCCTTTGGGAATTAATTTTATTTGAAAAAAATAAGATAATGTTCAAAGCAGTGAAATTTATTGAAATTCTGTAATGAAGCATGGTCTATACATTTGAGTTTTGCGGGTTGAATAGCTATAGTCATGCGTACTAGCAATAGTGTATAATATAATATGTACATATTATCTGTAAAATAGCTTTGCTACTGCAATAGAGAAGACTTGCATGAACAAAGGGGTATTTGGCACTAAGCTTAAACAATTGCATAATATCACAATATCATAAATTGTGTCCAAATGTTTAATGTCTATGTTACCAGTTCAGTTCATAATATTAGTAAAGACTAATATAGATGTAGAAATGTTTTGAAGAAAGAAATATACTTTTTATCCCTCAGCAATTCAGCTCAGACATAGCCGATAATGCGTCCACCGTGTGCCTGGCCCACCTGTTCACCTACCAGGATTTTGATGAGGGGACCCTGGGACTTGCCTACGTGGCCCCTTCCAAACCCATGGCCCTTGGAGGCCTCTGCCCCAGACGTAAGGGTTTTATTTTTAAGAGGAAAGGCTATACATCATATATATTCTGCAGCACCATCATGGTGCCGTATGTTTGATTATTAAAGCTTACTTGTAATTATACATGTGTGCATTATTGAATGATAATCATGGCATTATTTGTAAAGATCTGATTTACTGCATGTCTGTCATGCAGGTATCTTTTTAAGAACTATTCAGGTTCCCAAGATAATTGCAAATATGAAAAAGTTGTGTAGTTTTCAGGCCTAGAGCATTTACATAAATTGTTACATAACTATAACTTGTGTATAATGTAGTGGGAACTTTTCACAAATCCATTTTCCAACTGGTCAAGTGTTTAGTGTAATGCTTACCTAACAGTAATTCTGTTTAAGATTTCAACTGGCATTGATAAATTAAAGTCTTGAAAAATTGCCTTAAATGTCACAGAAAAGTCATTTAATTAGCAAAAATCTGTATCAATATGCACGGCAAAACTGACGTGGATTCTTTTTCTTGCCTTTTGCTTCTTTGTAGCATACTACCCATCTCATTCCATCAAGAAACCCAGTTACCTTAACACTGGTTTGACCAGCACCAAGAATTATGGGAAAACCATTCTAACGAAGGTATTTTAAACCAGCTCTTGGTTTACTGGGCAGGCAGAAAAATGAAGAGAGAAAAAAAGAAAGAAAAGAAAAGGCTGTACACTCCCTTGGAGCCAGGGTGATGCAACATTATGCAACAGTCATTCCACCAGAAACCGACTGCTATATAGAGCAGACACACCTTTCTTTTTGGAACTCGTTTTATATAATTATTTTGATTCTGTTGACACTGTGTTTTATCACTCAACTAATCAGTGTGTTGTTTTAATCTGTTTCAGCAATGTCTATAAGGTAACTGTTTATTGCTGATCTTATTGGTTGTGCAACCCATCTCTGTATATTTAGGCTCACAGGCAAACCAGCATTATATTGCTCTAACTCTGTCAACATGATAGATGCTTGTTGTCAGTTAACGCAGAGTGAGCTCTTTAACTCACACATTCAGTACATAACTGGCAGCTGTGCCTTAAACCAGCAACACTGACATGACAGTGAACTATGTAATAGTTGATGGATGAAGAAAAATAATTTTCAGCATCACATTCATTTGTCATTAATAATGTCATTCCTGCAAGATGTAATGTTTACTTTTTTATTTTATTTGATTAATTTAATAGATAATGTGCTCAGAGGTAGTCGAGCGATGAATCATTCATGTACGTATCCCTACTGGCATGGGATCAAGAACCCTCTTTCCTGTGTCTCCCCCACTAATATTTTCCTACCGTCATAACTAATGAATACTACAGTGACGCAGTTACCCACTCTTCCTTTTAAAAAAATGTAATTAAAAAGTGCAAGTTTATCAGTAATGAGTCTGGTCCATGTCTGTGGTCCACCAGGAGGCAGACTTGGTGACCACCCATGAGCTGGGCCATAACTTTGGAGCAGAGCATGACCCAGACAACTTGCCCCTCTGTGCCCCGAGTGACGATCACGGGGGAAAATTTGTTATGTACCCCATTGCTGTGAGCGGCGACCATGTCAACAACAAGGTACCCTCCCCAATGGATGAACAGTAGATGTGTAATATGTGGTTTGAATATATAATAATCAGGGAAAATGTTCTACGGCATGTGGGTGTGTTTGAATGTGTTCAGAGACGGTTTAGACTATAGTGTAGACAGTGCACTTTATCATTAAGAATAGCACAATATGAAATGCTCAGATGGTGGTGCTGACAACAAAACCATGCAAAATCATGCTGTCACCAAAACTGGCCAATCAAAGCACCTTTTTCTGCTTATTCACCAGTCACAAGTTCAGATTCACACAGCTGCAGGCCAGTTATTAGGACAGATCTCACACACATTTCAATAATTCCTGAAGCAGTGAATGGTGCATGCATTGGTAAATGTGAAAAAGGCCCTTTTTCTGTGAAAACAGCATCCTTTGAAACAAACTTAAGTACTTCATGTTTTGTACAGCTTCCTAGTGTTCTTAATTATGAACTGCAAATGATGTGTCTCAGAACTTGACATATAGATGACTCCCCATTGAAAAGACAGGAGTCTACTCTTGTTGGTCAAGAACTTATTGCCCGGCAGTTTTCCAAGATGAAATGCTAATCTTCCATGCCTTGTGTGCGTTGTTTTATCAATGTGGCCGATAGATTAATGCTATAGCTTCCCTCCTGCTATTTTTTTCAGTTTTTTTTTTTTTTTTTTTTTTTGCTTTCTTGGGAGCCTTTCGTTCTTCTCTGCTTTCACAGTTGTACCATTAATACTTCTGAGGTATCTCATACTGCTTCTCCCTTTCAATTGTCTCCTCTTCTCTACTACCAAAGCGTTTCTCCAATTGCAGCAAACGCTCCATAGGGAAGACGTTGCGTTTCAAAGCTCCTGTGTGCTTCAAGGAAAGGAACAGCAAGGTGTGTGGGAACTCGCGGGTGGAGGAAGGTGAGGAGTGTGACCCTGGGCTACTCCATCTTAATGATGATCCCTGCTGCACAAGTGACTGCAAGTTCAAACCTGGCGCCCAATGCAGGTATAAGCCACACACACACACACACACACACCTTTGTGTAAGTTCACTCAAAGGTTGGTGCTTTTATAATGAATAGTATTGCCATGTCTCATGTCTTGGAGTTGTGTAACCATTCCACAAAAGTTTAAAAGTTTCACAAACAAGACTGTTAACACTGGCAGTTGTTGATGCCACAGAGCAAGAATTTTACATAAAGTCTCAGAAAATGTCTCTTGTCATTGTGATGCCAGGTAAATACACACACACTGAGACATTTATATCCATCTCTTTGTTCCACAGTGACAGAAACAGCCCTTGCTGTAAGAGTTGCAAGTTTGAGCGACCAGGAAAGAAGTGCCAGGAACCCATCAGTGCTACCTGCAAAGGCATGTCTAGCTGCACAGGTGAGTTCCCCCTTTTGTAGACATATGAACCCTGCTGCAATACACAAGAACTGCAGTATCTGCTTTAGCTCTGAACCTGTGCCTTGGTCTTTCTAAATTAAGACTTCAACGACACAATGCCTAAAATATGTTTTTCTTGTAAATGGCTAGGGAAACATACACACAGAGCACACAGTTGACAGTTACATAAATGGCCAAATAGATATGGAACAACAGTGCCTCCATAGGTACCTTGAGATGTATTACATCTTGTAACAAGGTGGGTCTGTCGACATTCACTTAACCTCTTGATCTTTCGTTCATGTCACAGGCAACAGCAGTGAGTGTCCACCTCCTGCAAATGCCCCTGACAACACCATATGTGTTGACAACGGCCTCTGTCACGGTGGAGAGTGCAACCCTTTCTGTGAGGCCACGCAGAACCTTCAGTCCTGTGCTTGTAATGGTAAGGTGCTATAGAAAGGTCTCTGCTATTGGTGCATCTTAATTGTCTGAGTAGTTTTACAGTCCAGTCTAAAGACCTGCTGACTGAGGTCAGATTAAATCTCTTCATCTGGAAATTTTGTTGTACAGCATCAAGAAATGCTGCAGTTCCAAACTGAAGATACCCAGTGTTGTCTCATTTCTGCAGTCATTCCACAATCATATAAATGAAAATATATTCAACAAAATAAAGTACCATTGATTGATGTCAGTAAATTGCATTGCATTTACGATAGTTTTTGTGATATTACTTCATAAGGTAAGATAGATTTTCATGAGGTCCTATGTACCATCTTAGTCAGCATTACTCAGTATTGGGTGGGGGAATGCACAAATTCAGTTTGTCTCTGTTTTTATTTATGAGCTCACAAGTAAAGGGACATTAGTGTGTTACCTACTACAGCTAGTACAGTGCAAAATCAAGACAACTTTGCTGATGTTAATTGAACTCTGCAATAGAAATTGTCCACCAGTGCCTACATTGTTATTTTTGCTTACTGTGATGTTATTTCTTGGAGTATCTTCAAATGCTTCATATCCCAAAAATCTGTACAACCTAAGCAAAGGTTATGTAACTCAATAAACCATAATAATTGATAAAAGGATTGAAATTGTCATAAACAAAAAAATGCAAAAATTGGACGTTTTTTCATCAAATTTAATTAAAGAAGCACACAAAACATGTTGATCCAAAACAATTCTGAATGTAGAAAATATTTCTTAACCTTCTATAAGTTATTTGAAACTATGTAAATTTTTTAGTGCTTGAAATATGCTCATTTTTATGAACAGAGTGCAAAGGCGTTTTGATAGTTTCATCCGCAACAGAAATATTCCATCCCACGGGCAGCCAGCAGGTCTGCGGGTGGCCGGCAGGTGCTGCCCACAGACCTCCCATTTTCAGAGGGTTAAAAGATAGTTGAATTTTTTTTCAATGCAGAGACAGAGGACTCCTGTAAAGTGTGCTGCAGGGGCAAAGATGGCACCTGTGCTCCCTTTATTCAAGCAGATGGCAGATTTCTTTTCCTGCGCAAGGGAAAACCCTGCACTGTGGGCTTCTGTGACGAGAGCGTGAGTGACCCCACTTGTTCTGTTCTGATGCTACTCCTTACAGTGGATTCCTGTTTTCACATTTTTTACTGGGTTCAAACCAAATACCAAGTGCAATTCAACACAGTTATGTAAAGCTATAATTCCAGGAGATTTCCATGCAAAAAATGTCCTGTTGATAATTTCTGTTACTGGTGTATTCAAGACAATAGCTAATCCAAAAATCATGAATACTTAGGTAGTTGCTCAGTTTAATGGTTACTGTCTGGTAGGACTTTTCAAGGAAAAATAAATACAGAACATGGTGATTCCTGTCTAGTCCGCAGCAGCAAAATGTGGAAGAATATGGGAGGTAGTGCAGAGTTGCCAAGGCTAACTAACAGATATCGCAGACAAAGCTTGTATAAAACCTTTATCAACAGATGAAACATCAACGTCAGTAGTGAAAAGTGCAGTTACGTTTTGCTTTGTTCAGCGGTGGGGAAGGTACTGGCTCAGAATTACTGGCAACTCTTTCTTATTTTACATGGATCTCTGGGATTTAGTTACCAAACACCTGTGTAGTACCAGTATCTCCATGGGTGTCATTAAGTTAATCAAAAATGATTATCTCCAGTGAATAATATTTTCCGTTTCCACTTGATGAATCGGATCCATGTGTTCTTCTGATAGGGAAAGTGTATGAAGCAGGTGCAGGATGTGATTGAGAGGTTGTGGGATTTCATTGACAAGCTGGACATTAACACATTTGGTAAGTCAAATGAGTGACTACTCTTGCAATATTGATCACACAAATTTTAAACAAATTGTGATATGTTTTCAAGGTTAGTGGGGAAATTGAATCCAATGATTGAGAAAATGAGACTTAATCCCCAAAGTTTTAGATCTTTTAAATAATTAAATTCATTATTTTTTCCAAGTAATGATTTTTGCATTTTCTAGTTTTAAATTATTTTTGCTGTAGATTACAGTAGCTGAGTATTCTCTGTCTGGTGTCACTTTCTTTTTTGTCTCTCGTTCTCATTCTCTCTCTCTATGTCTGTCTCTCTTTCTGCCACTCTCCAAAAGGCAAGTTTTTAGCTGATAACATAGTGGGCTCTGTAGTGGTGTTTTCCCTCATCTTCTGGATTCCCCTCAGTATCCTGGTTCACTGTGTGGTAAGAAACCCTCCTCCATTAGCTCTCCTATGTTTTTAACTTGTCATCCACTGCTGACGAGTCAGTGACATTCACTTTGTCAAGGCCAGTGTTCAAAGTGCCGGACCATCTATCTTACTGTGCGTGTGTTTTTTTTTCTTCTTCTGCACAGGACAAACGGCTTGACCAGCAGTATGAGGAGAACACCAACTGTTTGTATTACCCTCCAAGTGTAAGTGTCCCTTCTGTCAAGAGGCTTTACCCAATAATGGTCATGTGCACAAGACTTGCAACCACCATAACCAGACTAATACTGCAACCGCACAGCTTCTTAACTTACTGACAACACACAATGACGGAGAGAGCATGAAAGTTTGTCATTCAGTTTTTTCCCCCCTAAATCCACTTCTGGAACCCTGAAAAGGTTTAAAATTTGTGTGAGTAGTACTCATATATTATTAGGCCTGAATTAAGCTCATAATTGAGTTTAGCAATATTTTCTCAAAGGTTTCTCCTCGACTCCACAAGCAAGTAAAAAAAAATACATGTCTTTTTAAAGTGATTTTGCACACTGCGCACTTTGTCGTTATATAAATTTAAGGATTTTACTTCTTGTCATGCAGGAAACAGATTTAGAACATCTTTTAGATGTATCATATTTTAACAATTTACATATTACAATTGTATGTACAATTTACAATTGTACATATTTTCATGCACCATCACCATATTACAGTCCTTGTGGCAAATAAAGTGAATATACAGGGGGTTCATGGACATATGTTTGATTTGAAACTGGGAAAAGGTGTGACATGAACTTTTGATGAGGCTAACTGTCATGAAGGGCCTCGCTCTGCTGGGCTGCAAATGACCTGTCGATCACTGTTTGCCTTGGCCCCTCTCATTCTCATTGGAACTGCAGCAGATGGTGGAAGTTTGTAGTAGAGCTCCCGCCCTAGGTGAGTGCGTGTACCTTGGCTTGGTGTTGCGATGCATTGCCATTGGGTCCATGAGAGTGCATGGTCGGTGGCCCCGCGTGTTTGGTTACTCTTGCAGTCCCTTACTTTTTGATGTAATCACCTATCTAGTTTCACATTGACAGCCCAGTCTCCTTCAGCTTTCACTTCGCAAACAAAAGTGAGAGAGACTGAACCTGAGGCTTGTGCATACATAATGTGACTGAATAGGTGTAAGCACATGCTACTCTGTAAAGCTGTCTTCAATCCAGAGTCCTCTCTGATGGCAAGAGTGCATTTTGAGAGCATTCTGAGAGGAGGACTAAGGAGGTTGCACCTTGTTGTCTTTTGTGAGGCCTGTTGGAGAGTGTGCAGACACTTTAAGTTGGTATCTGTTGCTGTCAAGAGTCACTGCAAAAGATTGACAACAATTTTTATATTGTGTTTATTTATTTATTTATTTTTTTATGGCCGTCTGCAATGTTGCTGTCAAGGAATTGATGGTGACTGAGGGTATCTTCCTTTTTTTTAACAATTCAATTTCAATCCACCTATTTGTATTTGTAAACTAGTTATTGTTACTTTTAAAAACACACACACACATACAAACACACACACACACAAACACAATAAGAAACTACGTATACTACCATCCAAAACTCATGCTCATTGGATGGTAGAAACAAATAGCAGTACCATTTGAATAGAATGAAATAAATAAAAAAAAGGACTGGATACCATCCTCTGTCAAAGGCAGACATCTTTTGAGATGCGTTTCCCTCACGTGCTCTCCTTGCTCTACAGAGTCAGGATATGCTAAGCGGCTTCGAGTCGGCGTCTGTGCGCATCGTCAAGCCTCCTCCTCCCTTCTTCTCCGCCGCCCGGACCGCACCCTCCTCCCTGCCGCCACAGCCCCAGCAGCAGGCTCAGATGGGGCCTTCGCCCATGGACGGCAGCAGCAGCAGCAATACTGCCCCAGGTCCGAGTTGCGGCCCCACCCCGGCCTGCGGAGGGGGACCACGAATGGCCACCATCCAGGAGGACACCAGCAGCGACTCTCACCTGGGAGAGGAGGGCACGCTGGAGGACGACTTCACAACCGCAGGAGCTTACTTGTCGGCTATGAAATCCTCCTACGAGGATCTGACAGAGCAGAACCCGTCCTCCAGGGAGCGCCGGCGCCTCAAGAGACAGGCCTGCATTGACACAAAGGAGACCGAATGCTGAGGTGAGGTCAGTATCATTTGTTGACGACGTCAGCACCAACGCACATGGAGGCACACTACACACACATACACACGTCTGATGTGTTTGAGGGAACATGGAGATAACTTAACAAATGTTCATTTTTCTTATTGACAGTAATGGCATACAGGTCATAGTCGACCCAGTTGTGGTGTGTCACAGGACTGAGGACCACATTTGAGGCAACATTAGATGTAGATATTATTAGCTACGAGAAATTGAATAAACCAAAAGTAAAGTACAAATGGTGCTGGAGTAGTCTCGTGATGCCTGTGACTGCAGTTTGGAATCGCTACTGAGTGACTTTGTGTGTTTGTGTGTTTTGGGCAAATACATCCTGTGCCTTTTTAAATTATATTTGTGTAAGCACTAGCTGTCACCCAGATCCAGTCAAACCAAGACAGTTTGGTATTTAGAAGTTGGTTTTAATTAACTTAGTCTTTGGTACCAGATTTGCAGTGACATTTTTCTCGAATGCATTTTAGAGCCAAATCATCTTTGTTCTGTTGTTACGCAGTGGAAAAAGGCAATCCTTGTATTCAGATGTTTTTCCGAAACCAAATATTTTCAAAACCCAATACTGTAAATTGATCCTGTGGCTCTATTTGCTTTAGCCTGCGTGTCCTTTTGACCAAAAATAAAAAAAATGAAGAGCAATCATTGTTGACCAAATTGAAGAAAGTTTTGTTTTCAAAACTCAAAAATGTGTACCATTATTTTTGCCCTAACAGCTGTGCAGACTGTCTCCACAGCTGGAAGATCAGAAATCATATTAGAGTTGTAACCACATTGTGTTGCATGGGGAATAGACAGTTCACATTGACACACTTGTAAATTGTTGATGTGCAGACTGGTAGATAACCGAACCTTAAATCTGTAAAGATTTTATCCTTAATCTGTCTCATTAACTACTGCACTTAAAAGTATCGTTCATTTCACTGGAGGATGACCTATGTGTGTGTGTGTGTTGTTGCTGTTTTATTTTTGTTTGTTTCATGTGAAAATACTTTCTCACCAACGCCTTTGTTGTTTAGGCTAAAGGCTTGCATCTCATCATTTTGACTGCCTTCGTACTTAAATGCAACTATGGATACTGTACAAGGAACGATAATATCTTCAGTATTACATTTCTGCTGTTTGACCATTTGGTAACTGTTTTGAAAAGTAAGGGACCGTAATAGATCTGTATCATTTTAACTGTTTTTCCATCATATTGTTGCCTAGTGATACTTAATCCACATGACAACTCCTAAGAAACAGTAATGTGCCTTTTCTGCTGTTGTGCCTAAAATACTTTTCTGTGTGTAACAAGTCTCAATAATGAACTAGGATCCAGTCCCTTTTAATCGTGCAGTAGAGTCCTAGTGCGGAGCAAATGTTATTGCATCAACTGTTTTTCTGACTTGTGCCAATTTAACCATGTAACTCTTAGTGGTTTTGTTGTCTTTTCACTGTTGCTTGTCATATGTTAAATATTACAAATGGCTTCCTTATTGTAGCTCAAATGAAGCCCATAATACCGCTTGCTCTATAGGATAGATGTTCTGTTCTGCATTAAGGTATATGGGATGGATTATGTGAATTTAAATATTTCTGTGCTAATAAAGGTGTCCACCCATAAGGTCAGTTTAAGTTCTTGCTCGCATTAACTGCACATATCCAAAATAAAAATATTTATTGTACATTTTAAAAGAACAACTACAATGTGTTTTTTTTCCTCACACCCAATCATTTCAACCATCCCTTTATCACAGTGAACTGCAGGGTCACTGGATTATCATTTCATTTTCCTCCACAGTTTGAATGCTCCACTTGCCAAAAAGACTCTGGCTTTAGAAATAAAGGAATGCCAGCTAAAGGACACATCCACTTCCTCAGTATATTTGGGCACAGTGAACAAGTGGTATCTCAAAAAGGAAAAACTTTGCGAATGAGGCTTCCTCCCTGGTCACAGCAGGCTGCTCTCTGGGTTCTGTGCATCCACATCTCCCCAGTAGGGCAGGATGAAGGGCAGGCCGGCCACACGGCTCTCCAGCAGCCTCCACAGGTGCTGGGCCACAAACTGGTTGCCCTTGTCTGAGAGATGCAGTCCGTCGGACAGGTAGGCAGTGTAGTCCTGTGGCACGGAGAACCAAAGAGGAATTTAAGGACTGATGATTTGGTGTGCTTGGAAATATTTACATGCCTACTTCAAGGATAATTCTGTTTTGTTTTTGGTTTTTTTACAACCTGGGTTTTATTTTTGGTAGTTTTTGCCACCGCGCAAATCAGTTATATTTAACTACCTTTGATATGGGACCACCGCTTGACCTATAACGGTATGTTACGATCCTTAAACCTGTCCTTTCAACAAAAAGAAAAATCCTAGTGCCCCTATTAGACTGAGTACATGATTTCCCATTATCTGACTTCTCAGTTGCGCAGGCCAAGTGGTTAAGTAAGATGGTCATTCCTGCAAGTTGAACCCCAGCAATGCAATCAACTGTTGTTGATAATACTGGACATTTTGGGCAGTCATTTTTACTTATATTTTCATATTCGTGTCCAAATACGTGATTCAGATAACCGAGTTATACTGGACTTGTTAAAACATGACAGTTGTATTCCATGGCCCCATAAGACTCCAAAGCTGTGTCCACCAGTGGTCCAGTCCCGTGTGCAAGAGCTACACAGTGAGGCCGGTAAGTAAAATTATGAGTTATATGCACAAAGGCAAAAAGTATGAAAATAGCGCCAAGGTTATAAATACAAAATAAAAAAAATTAAATGGAACCATCCTTTAATGACTATTCATTGGAATCAAAAGATTTCCTGCTTGACAGCTGGAACAAAAACCTCCGCAGGTATGTCATTGTTGAGGTCATCACATACAGTAACATGTCATTTACTCTGATTTCATCGTTAAATTCATCAATTAATTTTAATATTTATGAAATTCTGGAAAAAAAAAACCCAAAATGTTTCAAGACAGTGGTTCTCAAACCTTTTACATCACGTACCACCACGTCAGTCATAATGGCTGGTACCAAGTACCAGCTATTATGACCGACGTTAGCTGACATAGGGCTACCCTATTCAGCTATGTAGAGTACAAACAGGAGGCAAATTTATTCTTTTTTTTTTTGTTTTTTTTTTGGATAAGATAGTAGAGAGAGACAGGAAAGGCAGGGAGAGAGAGGGGATGACATGCAGCAAAGGGCATGGGCCGGATTCGAACCCTGGTCGCTGCGGTAAATGACTCAGCCTTACGTGGTACGCGCTCTACCAGGTGAGCCCCCGGCAAATTTATTCCTAATAAGTTTATTTAGTGTTGACTGTTGTCAGCCACAGCCGTGCTGTACAAAGGGGTAGCACTAGAGCTGGCACTCAAACTCTTCCACAAAACTCACACAATGCAACAGTGAAGTAGTTGGGCATTTCTGTTTTGATGTTGAACGGGTTTTTCATCCAGTTTGTTCACTTTGGCCGTCATTGGGAAATATTCACAGAACTGTTGTCTGAGCGAGACGGGGTGCGCAACGATGTCCTTGACTCTATCATTAAGGGTCAGGTTGTTGCCGGGCAGAAAACTCCAAAGCGGGGAAAGGTGAAACTTCACCTGCCTTCACTTTGATTTCTAACAACTTCATCTTTTTCAACATTGAATTGATTTTGTCCTGCACATCAAAAACATCGATGGAAATTCCCTGTAGTCCTGAATTCAGTTCATTTAAATGAGAGAAAATCTCCAACAAGTATGCCAGTTGACTACGCCACACAGTATCTTCGAAAACATCTGATAAGGAGAAGCTTTTGTCCTGTAAGAACATTTGAACCTTTCTGTGCAATTCGAAAAGCCTCGAAAGCACCTTCCCTTTTGATAGCCACCTTATATATCTGTATGAAGCAAGAGTTGGACATGCTCACTGTCACATCGCAGAGCACATGGAATAGGCATCATGCATTGGTCGGGCCTTAATGAAGTACACACTTTTCACAGCTGAGTGAAACTATTTCACAGCACAGACTTCATTTCTTCGGCCATGTTCCAGGGCCTCATGATGGATGCTGGAGTAAGTCCATCGTATCTTGGGTGCCAACTCGCGAATTTGAGCTGCTATTCCGCTGTGGTGACCTGTCATAGCCCTGGCATCTTCCATGTGGGCTCCAAAACTTTCCAGTCAAGCCCATTCTTTTCTCTTGACAAACGTGTTCAAGAGCTGGAATATGTGCTCAGCTGTATTTCTGATCTGCAGTGACTGAGAGAGCAGAAAGTCCTCCTGAGCTGCACCATCATATTCTTATCTGTTGTAAACAAGCAAATTGGCCAAATCTGCAACATCATTAGTCTCGTCTAGCTGGATAGAATAACAGCGACTATTTTTAATGTGCTTAGTCAGTGTGTTTTTAACGTCATCAGCCATGGCTCTTACTCTTTTTTTTAGGGAGTTGTTCCTTATCCACTGTGAGGGTCTAAGGACAGGATGTTGTGTTGCTGTAAAGCCCCTTGAGGCAAAGTTGTAATTTGTGATATTGGGCTATACAAATAAAACTGACTTGACTTGACTTCTCTTTGACAGTGTCGTTTGAAAGTGGCACCAAGTATACTATTTGGCAGCCTTCTCCCCACACATGATGTGTGTCATCTCTTTGGCTAATGACAGACAACGTTGTTCGCCAATTGTGTGTGACTTACCGGCTTTCGCTATGCGGAGGCTGGTATGACATGAAGCTTCCTGTGCTTTGGCTATGGGTGTAACACAGGAATGAATGATGGACTCAGACTGCATCAGTTCCTCACATTTCCTCAGAAAAAAATTTGAAAATAAAAAAAAATATCAACTGGTTTGTCTTTCAGCCCTGCGTGTTCGGTTGTAAGATGCTGTTCGAGACACAATGGTTTCTTGGATTCATTGCTAAAAAGATCACCACATACCACACACTGCAGCCTCGGCTCTTCCTCCGTCCCGCTCCAGTTGAATCCAAATTTGATGTAACTTGTGTCATATTTCCTGACCGTTTTGCACCGTTTGCTGCTAGCAGGTGCTGTGGAGACTTTAACGGTGCTGCTGAAGTAGCCACTAGCACTTGTGCCCGGTTCCCTGTCGTCCACTTCAGTTTCCACAGGGCTGCTCAAAATATTCTCTTCCTGATCCGTACTTCTCCCCCCAATAGTTCCTGTTTGGAGCCACGACTGCAGTGTTTTTGAACCATTCATAATTTTAGCTACCTCCGCTTACTATTTTGCCATCAAAGTTTAGCTTGTAATAGTTAGCCTAATACTTGTAACAGTTAATTAACTTGAAACTTGTAAATAGGCTGATGTCGAAACAAAAATTTAACAGGAAAGGCAAAACTTATTTTAAATACCATTTCAACGATCTCATGGTTAAGGTATTTTCATTCTTAGTAGTATTTTGATAGTATCATATGTTTTTAAATTAATTTTGTTTCATTTTTTGAAAATATTTCGGAGATTCCTCTACGTATCACTAAAGAGAGCACGCATACCATAGTTTGAGAACCGCGGTTTCAACACATTCTGGAACTGTCTTTCTGGTATTTTATTGGATATAAATAAAAGTATTACACAGTATATTAAGGTTCCCATATTTCTTATCGCCCACACAGAAGAACAGCTTGTTCATAAATGTGAGGTTTTTGATTACCAAGAAGCCACTATACATACTGTGAGGTGATCCGTTTTAAGTTGATGACATGCAGCGGTAACACTGACGAGTATAGTTTAAATAAAGTATGACCTCCCACCTGTCCATCTTTCTGCATGAGTGTCCAGAGGTCCAAGACGTCTGCCCCACAATGACCAGCTGCCTGAACACAAGCCTGGGCATACTGCCCTGCAACCGAGTTGAGACGATTCAGAGGACATCCTATAGGACAACAAAGAAGTACTCTTAACATGTTTTCACATACAACTCTTTTAAAAAGTCCAGACCCACAGTACACAACGCTGTTAAATTGGGCTGTGTTTGTTACATATTGTTGAATACCACGCACACCTCTCGGTTAAAGTTTGAACCAAAATCTCACAGAAGGATGACGGTCGATCAGGGAATGACCATCCCTGAACCAAGGCGGGGGGCTAAGAGTACATCTGTTGCCATCTTACAATGCTGTGTTTGCAACAAACATTCCCAAATCCTCTGTGAATAGTACACATGGCCACTGAAACTCTAGTTAATGGTCACGGCAATGTGCATATGAAACCGATCGTTGGTGTCAGTCGTTATGCCACTGTATTGTTTATAAGGTTGGGGATACCTGCAGTCAGTTTAGACTGAAGAGGTCACTTAGATGAGTGATGAAATGTTTCTCTCTCAATAAATGTCGTGTCCAGGTGAACTGATACAACTTTCTGTGATTTTCCTACCTGGATTATTGAGCATGCATCAAGACAGTAGAATGATTTGGTGGCTTTAAGTTCACCAGCAAAACTACAGAGAACAAGTTGGGCACAAAGCGTTCAGGGCAGATTTTCATGAGTAATTGGCTAAAATGGACAGAGTGGTTTTTAATTTTCAGATGCCCCACCTTGTGTTGCCTTTCTTTTGCTCAAGTTATTGGAGCTCTAAAGCAATCTATACACCCTGCTGTGGACCCACAGTGCCTTACATCATGTTATCATCTCTTTCATTTGATTCTGACCTAAGGTAAATTCTTTTCGCACTGGAAAACTGTCCATGTTATACTCTGTTTATACACAGAGATGGCTAATTTTTGTCAAAATGTTGTGAGTCGTTTGTGATGGAGTCTTGACAACTTTCAAACAGTTAACAAAAAACTTAAAATCCGCATCAAATGATTTAGGTGAGAAAAGGCCATCTTCACATATACACACGGCCATTCAACCACCACAGCAGTGCATGCAGGAACACAGTGATTTCAGGGGGGCAGACGACATGTGTGTGTGGATGTGTGTGTGTGTATATGTCACCTTTCAGCAAACACTCCTTCTCCCAGGCTGGCTCGTGAAGAGGAGGCGGGCTGATGAAGATGACTTTGTCTGTGGGTATGCCTGCTGAGGCCAGGTGTCGGACAATCTCCTTCAGGTTGTCTGAGTATTCCTGCAGAGGGACATGCTGCTGGGGATTCTTATCTGAAGGAGAGAGAGGTAGGAGACAAGAATGATAGTTTAGAGAACATAAATGATCCCACTGTATTTTTGGACTTCACTTTCCAGAACTTTTCTAGGACATTTTTCTTGGATATACCAGACAGCCCTTGCCCACAGATGGTCATATTGTTCAGTATCAACTGGCAGCAGAAGCCTCATTACAAGCCCTACAGATGGACAGACGGATGAACTGACTGACACACACACACATACACACACTAACAAACTGTTCCTATTTGATCACTGAGTTTTATTTAAATATGTCCATTCATAACATCATATTTCTTAACAACGGAAATAAAGATGTTGAACTTGGGGTGTGTTCATGCGAGTGAAACATCGTGATGTTAAACATCACAGCAAAAACATCTATCGAGGGGGCATTTTGAACTCATGTTTTTAAATGGACTGTGTAACTTTTACCTGGTCACTATGACTGAACATACATCAAAACTACAAGCACTGATTTGCAATCACAGCAGATAGAAATATGGCAACAACAAAAAAAAATCTCAGCTGCAAACTGTGCTGAAAATACGCAATCTCAGCAAGTAAAAAATACAATTTCATCATGTAACTTACAAATGTCCTTGACATTTGATCTATTTTATCATTTTCAAGGCATTTTCAAGGCGTATACATGTTTAGGTTTTCTGGGATGCGTGGGAACCCTTAGATAATAACTGTGTTTTATCGTGACTGCTCAAATAACAACTGTTGAAGTGGCACAACGTCCCAATATTAAGGGCCACGGTTCAAGCCAGAGGGAACATAATGTTAGTGGGTGTAATATACGGTTGCAATTAGTGACTACTACTACAGGTGGTGGGGCATCTATAAAGCTGAGGTGGATTTGATGAAAACAGTATGAGCCTCCAACTATTACATCCCTCTGGAGATAACTTGCAGATGGCAGGTGAAAGGAAGCGGTTAGCAAATCCATGTGTATCAGAGGACACACAACAAAGTCTACTGCCCTTACCAAACCATTGCTGGGGTTGTTGCAGTGGTGGGACCATAGTAGCAAGGGGACTGGACATGCCAAATTCATAATATTTAACCTCTCACTGTCCCAATCCATAGTCCCGGCATGCTTCAAGACCACCTCTGTCATTCCTGTTCCCAAGAAATCAACACCCCACATGTCTGAATGACTACCGACCCATAGCACTCACCCCCATTGCCATGAAGTGCTTTGAGAGACTGGTTCTGGCTCACATCAAAAACACTAGCCCCCCCCCCCCACACACACACACACACACCTTTGACCCACATCAGTTCGCCTACCATTCCAAAAGGTCTACGGAGGACACCATTGCCACTGCCCTGCACTTTGCTTTGACCCACCTTGAACTTAACAACACATACTATATCCGGATGCTGTTCATAGATTACAGCCCTGCTTTCAACACTATCATCCCTGTCAAACTAACCGCCAAACCCCTCTCCCTTGGCCTCAACCCCTCCCTCTGTAACTGGACCCTGGAGTTCCTACCTGACTAACAGACCTCAGTCTGTTAGGTTAGGTGACGACACCCCCTCCACCCTGACCCTCAGCACAGGTGCCCCTCAAGACTGTGTTCTGAGCCCCCTCCTTTTCTCCCTCTTTACCCATGACTGCCTGCCAACTCACCCTTCAAATGTAATAGTTAAGTTTGCGGATGACACCATAGCCATAGGCCGTATCACCAACAATGACGAGACGGCCTACAGGGACGAGATTCTGCACCTCATATCATGGTGCACCACCAACAATCTTGTCCTACCCAGCTCCCAGCCATAAAAAACATTTATCACAAATGCTGCCTTCAATGGGGTCTCAGCATCAGCTGAGATCCCAACCACTCCAACCATGGACTGTTCTCCCCCTGCGCTCTGGGAGGCGCTACAGGAGCCTCAGAGCCCACACTACCAGGCTCAAAAACAGCTTCTTTCCCCAAGCTGTTACCCACCTGAACCTGGCTACCCACTGAATGTCTGTAAATATGTTTATACTCGTGCTCTTTTTTTACTTTATCTTTTAGTCTTCATCTGTATATATCTTATCCTATGTTTGCTATGTTTGTCTATGTCTGTCTTGCACCGTTTGGCAAAGCCGCAGCCCTCATTTCGTTTTACACATGCCTTCACATTGTTTTTAATGAAAATAAATTGAATTGAACTGAAATTGGCAGAAAAGGGAACATCCATCCATCCATACATTATCCAAACCGCTTATTTTAATCTTAGGGTCGCGGGGATGCTGGAGCCTATGCCAGCAATCATTTGGCGGCAGGCGGAGAGACACCCTGGACAGGCCACCAGGCCATCACAGGGCCTGCCCGCCCACACACACACACACACACACCTAGGGACAATTAAGTACAGTCGATTCATCTGACCTGCATGTCTTTGGACTATGGGAAAAAAGGGACATAATAATAATTAAAAAAAAGTTCAAATACATCTTTTTATATGACATGACTCAGCCTTGTTATTGGTTGAGTCTGCATGTCTGAAAATATTGTTGGGTGAAACAAGCCTTCAAAGATCTAGGTAAGACATTTATTTTGTCTTACCTAGATCTTTGAGGGCCACTCCATTTTGGGCCCCATTCTCTTCTCATTGTGTATGCTGCCCTTGGGGTCCATTTTAAAAAAACAGTGTCTTTTCATTGTTTTGCTGATGATTTGCAAATCTATCTGCCTATAAAAACAAACAGCAAAGATTCTATACAGGCTTTGCTTAGTTGTTTAAAGGATGTGAAAACATCAATGGAGTTAAATTTCCTGAAACTAAATCAAAATAAGACTGAAATAATTGTATATGGACAACGGGCCTTCTGGATGGTTATGATAGCGCTCTTGGCCCTTTAGCTTCCTACAGTCACTCTTCTGTTAGGAATCTTGGTGTGATTTTTGACAGCTCTTTCAACATTGATAAACAAATAAGCTCAGTAGTCAAAGCAAGTGTTTTTCCCAATTACGACGTCTGGGAAAAGTAAAGGCCTATCTCCCTCCAAATGATCTTGAAAGGATAATTCATGCATTTATTACCTCTCGTTTGGATTATTTCAACTCATTGTATGTTGGTGTAGCTCAGTTATCACTTTGTCGCCTGCAGCTTGTACAAAATGCAGCTGCTCGCCTGCTGACAGGAAAGAAACGACGTGATCACATAACGCCTGAAATGGCCTCCCTTCATTGGCTTCCTGTCTGTTTTAGGATCCAGTTTAAGATTTTATTACTTGTTTTTAAGTCTTTGAATGGGCTGGCACCACCTTATTTATCTGAGCTAATACATCATCATACACCAGTCAGAGCACTCAGGTCAACAAACCAGATGTTCTTACATGTTCCAAGATCCAGGCTTAAGAATAGCGACGACAGAGCCTTTGCCGTAGCTGCCCCTGATCTCTTTAACAACTTACCAGTACACATAAGATCTGCTCAGACCCTAGAGACTTTTAAATCTTTGTTAAAGACCTACCTCTTCTCGCTAGCATTCAATTCAAGTTGAGCTTGACACAGTGATTTTATTGTGCAAATATACTTTTACTCTTATGTTTTATCGTTTACATTTTATATTCTTTATTTTATGTCTTCTTTACATATATTTTTATATTTATATGTGTCATTTATTTTATATTGTATTTTAAACTTGTGCAGCACTTTGGTTCAACTGTGGTTGTTTTAAATGTGCTATTGTGGCGGACACTAGGGGCTATGCCTCTCACCCAGCAGGGCTGTGAGCTGGGGCGTGGTTTACGTTTCCGGGCTCTCTGGTGCAAGGTTGTTCCTGTTTCAGTTTGGTTTTGGAGCTGAGGAATAAAGTTCAAACTCGCCTTCGTCTCCTGTGTTTTTCCTCATTCTGCTACACTATACAAATAAACTTGACTTGACTTGACTTGACTTGTGATTCACTGCGTTTACATCATCCTAAAGTGCACAGTTTTGGTTTATAGCTTTAGGTTAGTTTTCGTATGAGAATAATAACATGCAGAACAAAAATAACTGAAGGATGCAAACCCTTTGGTGTAAATGACATAGTAATCTATGGTAGGTATGGAACTGGCTACTTGACCCACACAGCCAAACAGCAGGCATCTAAGGCAAGGATCAGCAATGTGTTTATGAATATATGTTTCAATACCACATGTCATAAGGATTCAGTCCACAAATTGCAGTCTTATGGAAGTCTAAAAAAAGTTTAGATCCAACCAGATAAAACACACCTTCAAGAGCACAGTCATTGGCCCCAAAGAAGACGGTTACAGCTGCTATGCTGCGGTTTGCTTGGTCTTGGATGGGGATGAGGCGAGGCAGAAGAATCTTGGCCCACCTGGAGTTGTAACCTGACAGTCCTCTGTTTATAACGTCACTCTTCCTGATAAGAGAATTATGAGCTGGTTTTCAAGATTGTAAAACATTATTGTACACAAATACCAACACAAGAAATAATAAAATAAATTGCAGTTGGACACAACACTTGGGGGGAAAAAACATACCTGGCAAGTTTGTTGGCAATCTCTGAGCCCCATCCATTGGCTTGGAATGAAAACTGAAAAATAAACAAACAAATAAATAAATAAACAATACAACAGAGGGAGTAATGTATCAGACAGCATAAAGCTGGGAGTCGTACTCAACACTGGGAAATCATCACGTCTGACTGATCCATTCAAAGTCTACAGTATTGGCTTAAACTGTCTGACACAATACAAAAAACACAACATAAACTTTATGACATAACTGATTTGCTGCGTGCAAAATATGCATTGCGTAAGTAACTAACCTGGGTGATGGAATCCCCAAATAAAACCACTTGAGGCCAAATTACAGCTTTGAGTGTGGACATGGTGAACCTGGAAGGACGCTGATTTGAGCATATAAATTTGAGGTTTCACATTACAGCATGAACAAACATCCGGTAACTTTCTCTTCTTCTATTCAAGTTTAATAGCATTTTAAAATACTGCTAGTGCATTATTGCCTCCAACAGGTTTATACGTTACATTGCAACGTTGTGCAGTACTCGTACGTCAAGGGACCCTCATGCCACGTGTTTTTTTGTAGTGGTTTTTGTAGTTTTACGGTGTACATACAGCCAAAACATGATCAGATGATACTTTTGCCGAATAGAAATGATACGGCAATTACCTTGAAATGATCTGTTTCACACAAATGTTTAGCTGAGTTTCACTGTTGAAACAAAAAGGGAAGTTTTAGTAAACACGAGTGACTTGAATCATTGCCTGGTGGTCATTTAATGCATGTGGAATAACCACGACAGCAGTATGCCACTCACAATTTCTAGGACGCTATCCTATATTTTATCAGAGATAGCTAATTCGGCGTTTTCTGGAATGTGGAAATGAATATGAAGCTATTCCTTCCCTCTCCTTCCCCGCCTGTTTCTTTTACACATTCATGAACTGTAGACTTCTTATTCTGAACAAGAAAATGTTATTTGCATAACTTTTTACTGCTTGACTAAATTGTCATTCAAATGATGAACCACATGTCGCTAATTAATTGTTCACGCCTAGAATAAGTTTTTATTTAAACACTGCAAATACATTTGTAAAACACACACACACACACACAAAACTATTGAGCGAGATAGCCCGAATAGTTATTTTTCAAACACTAAAATCAATTTCAGTTTTTATCTCAATAATCTCAATGCAGGTGGCTGGTGTGACATAGGAAGATGCAGAAGACAAGGAAGAAATGGAAACGGATGATCCGCTGTGGCGACCCCTAACGGGAGCAGCCGAAAGTAGTAGTAGTGGACTCTCAACGCACGCATTTCAACGGTTAACCTTCCAGTTTTGCACATCCTCCCCTCCGGGCGGCGCTGGACTTAAAAACACAGCTTCCGCTAACCGGAAGTGGCGATTCCTCCCCCTCACCCCCATGTAGACATGACAGAGGTTATCCTCCGACTTGGAAAGGGAGTTTACGGCGTTTCCAACAGAACATGCCATCGCTCTCTGCTAGAAATACAGAGAGGGCAGTGCGAAAGGTTGACCCATGTTTTGTCGTTATCGACGAGATCTCCGTCTTGTGGTTTTCAGAGCGGTCAACCTGTTAACAGTGACACAGTTGTCAAAGGTGGATGTTATGCAACGGCACAGTCACCGTGCCCCGGCAGGTTGGGGGGAAGTGAAGGCGTCGCTAAATCGCTGCATGACCTCGGACTGAGCAGAGAGGGATTTCTCCTCAAACTCACAGAGGACCACACTGTGGACAGGCGTCTTTTCGACACACGCACCGTGGGACGATGTGCACGATACAGGCGTGGTTCGGCCGCACGCCGTGCGTATTCGCACCGGTCTAAACTCCGGAGGACTTCTCCCTTTTCCGGAGCTGGTTTTGCGCAACGACGACAGAATCTCGACAGTCACCTTTTATTTGGGTGCGATACGATTATATTTACCAGACACTATAATGGCAACGGGGGCAGGGCCGACGCGCTATATAAAACCAAAGCTGGCTATTATAACATCCTTGAAGTGTCCCCTGAAGCCACGCAGACTCAGATCAAGACCGCCTACTACAAGCAGTCGTTTATTTACCACCCGGACAAGAACGCAGGAAGTGAGGAGGCCACTGCACGTTTCTCGGACATCAACGAGGCCTATCACGTGTTGGGCAACAAGGCACTGAGGAGGAAATACGATCGGGGCATCTTGACCCAGTCCGATTTGACCTCGGCCACCACCAGGTCCACTGCAAAGGACAGCGGCAGCTCCGCCAAACAACAAACCAGAACCCGTCACTCCGTCGTGGGCACGGACAGCCAGAGCACCTACGACTTTGACAACTTCTTCAAGTCACACTATGGCGACCAGCTTCAGAGAGAGAAAGACCTTCGGTCGCGGAAAATGAAGATGCAGGAGATGAAAGAAGCCCACATCAGTGAGGTGAAGCTGGGCAAAATAGAAGCGATGGTTGTCGGGGCGCTGATAGTGATAGCCGTAACTATAGTGATCCGTTTGAAGGGGTAGTGAGTGAATTGATGTGGAGAGGATGAAAAGGAAGGGTTCGTTTATTTTTGCTCGTATGATTCATATTGGTTGTTCGGGAAAAATGGGATGGACTTTTATCATTTTCAACATCTTTTTTTTTTAACTTAAACGTTTATTTGGGAAGGGACACTGTACATTAATCAACATTCGAAACAAATGTAAATATTCCTGAGTTAGCTAATAGGCTAGTTTCCATCGGCAGTCCCTTTGCCTGATGTTGACACCTTTTCAGATGTGAGTGTCCTCCTGACAGCTTCTACCCTCAAGGACAATTACCGTAACAGGTGTATTAAGAAGGAATTCTTCCGTTTATCAGCAAGGAACAAGCTGGCTTTTCCACCTAGTAGATAATGTGCATATAATGCATGGGGGAAAAAACATTTTATTCTGTATCTTGTACACACAGTTTGGTTGGTAGGAAACTGTACAAATGACACATTTGCACTGTAGTGGTGGTTGATTCAACAAACACCAGGTGAACGTATTGGCCAAGGAAGTATCAATGGTTGATTTCCAACCTTTGTGTCTTTATCACTACAATGGCTTTTATAAAGTCGTCTGACAAGCAGAAAGCTTTATTAGTATTGGTAAAACATTAAGGTTTGGACAACGTGTTCTTACATTTTTTCTAAATAGGGTATTTGAAAGATGCGTGTGACGCATTGCTTAGGCTGGTAGCCTATTAAGGTTGTACTTTAGTGCAACTTCACAAAATTGACCCAACTGTGTCTTGGGAGGCCACCAAGTAAGGCCTCCTCAGGATGATTTGAATGAGTTATTTGGCTGAAAAGAAGCAAAGAGATTCTGTACAGTTCAGCTGAAGATATTTATTGTGAAAAGTCCAGATATGGCATTTTCTCCTGATATTCAAAATAAATTATGTACGAGAAGTGCTTTTTGGGGCACAGAGAAATGTGTGGGTCTTTGATATGTATGCACCTCAGTCTTCAAATTGTCAGCAAGCATCAATCTGCCCCTGAGTGATAATCCATGAATAGTTATCAACATGATAATGATGTGCATAAATTAATCACTAGTTTATAAAGCACCACCCTCTCCAAATGCTTGTCATGCCATGTTTGATGAGCAGGGGGGAATAATGAGTAGGGAGACTGCTCTTCAACAAGATATTGGGCTATACAAATAAAATTGACTTGACTTCCCTGTCAAAGTGGTTAAGTGAAAAAAAAATCTTAATGAATTAATATCACATCACTGATATGGGGATTCAAACCCTGTTGGTGTCTTTTGAACACGAGCTTGAGAATAGATGTTCATCGCAAAAATTTCTATTGTCTTGTACTATATCATGAGGATGCTGAACAGGTAAAGGTACAGGTGTCGAACCACCATGTGATCAATCAGCACATCCGGGCTCTGGTTATCTTGGAGAAAAATGAAGTTCACAACAACATACAACTGTACTCACTCTTCCTAAAAAGTCTGGCAATAAAACTATCACTTTCACCAGGTATTTTAGTTAGGAAGCAGAATAAGTCTCATTTTGAATGATTTTATTCTACCATTTAGTCAATAAATACACCTTATAAGTGATGGCAAAGATGTTGAATACAAAACATTTACAAAAATTCCAGACAAGTGATGTAACAAATGTAACATTGATGGCAAGAATACAAATAAACCCTCTGAAATTGCTGGATCGATAATACACTTAATTGCTGATTTAAATGCACACACAGTCAGCCAAAGTGTTATTTTTGCCAATTAAGTTTTTGTGGGTTACTCACGTGGGAGTGTTCTTAAAAGTACAGAGGTAAATTTTAAAGAAGCAACTGTTCCTATTTTTCACATGCTAAACATTGATCACAAAAAGCTAATGCATTAATGAATTCACAAATTCATAATGGTAAAAACAAAACTGTCACTCTGATCAGTGCATTTGAGTCATGCGTTTGGTTCTTATGCAAAACCTACAGTGGAGCTACAAAAATACAGTAAAACAACTTTAAAAACACCTACTGAAGCAAAATACCTACATAAAGAACACTAAAAATGTCCCTTTTGTCCCTCCTCTCATTTCTCATTTCCACCACTTCTCTCTCACATGACCATTCTCTGATCACAGAAATAACATCGATATTATTGTTTGTAGTATCAAGGATCAAGGAATCTAACATTATTGCACTTACTGCTAATTTGACTTATCATTAGAAAAGCGCCTACTTAATACCTGAAATTTAACTGAAAGATTCTTATCAGTCTTTCTCCTTCATGGATGCAGATCATGTGTACTGCTGTTGCATCCACAAGCAACATAATTGGTTTCCCCCATTTAGTGCATTAGTTGAAAATGAAAGGAAATGCATCCTCCCGTATCCCAGACATTGATGTGATTAAGGGGAAAAATGCAACTAAAGGAACTAAGGGTCTTTACACAAGTTCTGCAAGAAATGTCCCCTTAAGTGTCAGAGCATAGTTAAAATGCAGGCCACCTAATTGGACTTGGTTACACTGGCTGTCAGACACCGCTCAGGTAGCTGCCAAAGGACCAAATGTGAACCGGGCTAGGCATTTGCATTATCACATCATTAAAATTTGAATCTATAAAGTAAACATAAGATAAGCTCTTTTAAACTATGATTTTTTTTTATTTCCCTATGTGAGATGAATAAAGTTCAAATGAACTGAGTCGAAGTAGATCATTTTCTTTCAACACTACATGGCAAATGAGGTGCTATACTAGTCCCATCAGTGGATTCTGTACTGTGACCATTGAAAATGGTTTAATCCAGTTTCGAGTTCAGACATGCTATTCATAAACCCAGTTTGACTTCTGAACTTGATTAGATAAACTTTGCTCTCATATCGATGATGTCAAAGAAATTTGCTCATTTTAGCTCATTTTGTCAATGGTGACCTGCAAGTTATGAATATGTATGTACATGACTGCAGACCAAGCAGAATCTGTACCATTACAGGGAAAAAGACGAGCCTAACCTGTGTATAAGGGTGTCCATTCTACCCATTCTATTTCACTGGGCAAGAGCCTGAAACCCCTCAGACGATGGGGTTGAGTGCATCATAGAGTCGCTGCACCGCCAACTCCACCATCTCTTTCAGGGATTCATCCTCTGTGCTGTTGTCGTCATAGCACACCGTCTGGGGAGTGAGATAAAGTTAATTAGACAGATCCAAAGAATAAGAACACTACTCGCTGCTGTAAAAAGAAAAAAAAAATCAGTCCTACAACCTGTGCAGTTATCAGTGTTCAGACAAGATACGTATGTTGAAAGGTCCTTACCCTTGTTTCTAAGCAAATCTGGATGGTTTTTCCATCCACTGTCACAGAGAGGTTTTTACCATCCCCATATTCCACACAGTCCTCTCCAAACATGTCTCTGAGAAAATTAACAGAGAAAATGGCAAAACTGTTAGTAGCATGCCCACTCTTCACTAGTGGAAGGTGCGTCCTGAACGCACGTTTGTTTTAATGTGCTGTATTTCTGCAAGTTTTGGTAAGGACTGTCCTCAAAACATTAAGTAATTTAGTAGGGAAATGTTTCTCTGGCCTCTCATTATTATATTCAGTATTATGGTTAAAAGTGGCAATCTCAAAGAATCGGTTGCATTCTTTTTTTCTTTTTTTTCTTTTTTCTTTTTTTTTTTGACATATACTTCCCAGGAGTCATTTCTGCTAACTAGTTTGTCCGTCACAACACTGAAACAGAGCGTTTGTTCTGTGTATCCTCTCTGGTGGATCAACCACTTCTGGGTGATGTAAAAAATCACTACCTTTGCAACACATGAGATTTTCAGTGCGAATGTCTCCAAAGACACATGTTTGTATTTCTCTGTATTGCTGCAAATGTCAAGGCTTTCATCGGCGATCGATGGTCTGAATCATCATTGTGTCACCTTGTTCAGCTAAAGACCTAATGGACAATTAAGTGAGAATCTTCAAAATTGCCACTTTAAGTAACTAGAGACAAAAACGAGGGCTGTGTAATACTCACTGCAGCATGACCTCAAGTCTTGCTTGATAGACATCCATATCAACATTGAGACTCTGGTTCTCCATTACTGTCAGTGGAACAACAGAGGAGGGCATTATGATTCTCAGTAGTAATGACACTGAATTTATAGAATGAGAGCCATAGTATAGGCAGATAAAGAACCCAGCCACAAATTCAGGAAAAAGGCACTTTAATCAATCAGCATGTCCTATTAAAAGGAATCCATTCCAGACATACAATATGAGCGTCTCACAGAACACTCAAGTAATTCATCGCAACTAGCAGTAGGTAATAAACTAAATTACTCAAAATATGGATAGATGATTTAATGATCAGCGTTCCTTTTTGAATTTTTGTCAAAGAAAGATGAGGAACCAACCTTTCTGAGCCTTAGGATTTGACTGGACCTCTAGCACCACTGTAGTGACAGCATCAGCATACATGTCATTCAGAGGGTTAGCTATCCACTGAGAGGGAGAGAGGAAGCTGATGAGATGAGGATTTGGGTCAGAGGTAGTCACTGTATATTCACACCATAAGTCACAGGTTTCATTTTCTAGATTGCCCTGGAACATAATAGGACTGCACTTAAT
Organism: Lampris incognitus; assembly: GCF_029633865.1. NCBI lineage: Eukaryota > Metazoa > Chordata > Actinopteri > Lampriformes > Lampridae > Lampris > Lampris incognitus. The sequence continues at coordinate 22,636,408 of NC_079226.1, forward strand.
GGAATTGGGCTACATTTCTTGAACTATTTATAACCAAAGTAGCAACAAATGACAAATCTGATCAGTTGGGATATATTTCTGAAAATGGAAAGTGAATTCATAATGTGAGAAAATGTAGATCTGAAAAGAGACAAGTGTACATCTTCAAGAGACATAACTGGACAGGACCAGGATTATTGGACGTGACTGGTGCGAGAAGAACAGAGCTGGGCTAAACTGCACCACACCAAGCTGGAACTCAAGTAGGCTGAACTGTTTAGAGTGCTCACCTCTAGGACCACCATGCCAACCTCGTGGGTCAGAGTGATATTTTTAAAGATCTTCAGAGTGTTCTTGTCTGTACCGTCCATCTCCTCCACATCACCTGACACAAACAACAGACAGACACACTCAGCATATTCAACTGAAATTTGGTTAAACTGATAAGCTGTATTTCAAGTTAAATGAGTCATAACCAATACAACAAACATGCAACAAACATGAAGAAACTTCCAAAAGCTCACAAGTAATGTGTATACAATGTATGAATGTATTTGTGGCAGAGCACTCATGCACATTTGGTAGCCTTACCAGTGAGGTTCCTGAGATGGCAGACTAGCAGAGAGTAAGGTCCAGTGAAAGGGATAGCCTGGGTCTGTTTTACTGTGCTCATAGCAAGCTCTGTGTATGCTAAAAAGAAGAAAGATTAGGTCAGGATGATGTAATGTAACAGCCATTTGCCAAGAACTGATAGATGGTCAGAGACTGGTCTTTCCAACGTTACATTTTAAATACAATGCACACATCAGGAAAAACACTTGCATGTAAAACTGTATCGATAAAGTCATTTTTGCATAACCCCCCTCACACAAACTATCACTCCACTCTAATGCCACTCTGAAGCTCCAGTAGGTAGGTATAAGGTAGAAGAGTTTTGGAAGTGTTACTCACTGGACAAGTCTGAAGGGGTGAGGATGTGGTAATTGAAGTTCTTCTTCACCAGTATGCCTGACACCCTCTGGCCCTGGGCACACTTCTTGTCAGCCAGAGAGCCCATCACCTACAGAGAGACACAGGATTCAGTCTCTCTACTTCTTCTGGGACTTAGTCAGTGGCTCATCATGGAGTTGTCTTGTTACAAGTGTATAGTGTTGTTCGTGGGGGAAGCAAAACAAAGTGAAATAAGAGCACAAAGCTATCTTTTTTTTTTTAATCCAGAGAGGTGGAACCATAGACTTCTTACTTTGGCTAGTTTCTCCCCTCTGAAGTTAAGGGTGACTGCCTCTGTGTTGCGGGGGTTGTGGACCTCGATGTGAACCTGATCATTGTCCTCATATTCCCTGATCAGTGCAGCCTTTAGACGGGCCATCTCATTCTGCTCCCCGTGGACGAGGATCTGAGGATGGCATGCAGACAGCAGATGAAGGCATTTCAGGATATTTTTAATTTAGGGACATAAACTTTTTTTAAAATTCCTAACTGATATTTGACTCAAACAGAAAATAGAGTATCTTGAATATAAAGAATAGCTCCAACTAAATGAACAGGTTGTCTATTTTATGAGCTTGCCGAGTGTATGATAGGAGGAGATGCAGAAATAGCAAACAAAAAGTCTCATGAAAAAACAACACATGAACATGATTGACAGAAAAGCCAGGAAGGGGGAGGCATATTGTACACTGCTGCAATACACAGAGGCAGTCTACCTACCACATGGGGTGGTTTCAGAGCCCTGATGAACTCGCTGGTCTGCTGGTAGTCAGTGTGGGCAGAGAAGGAAATGTAGTCCACAGACATCTTCAGCTGCAACTTTTGTCCTGACATGGTGGTGATCTCCTCTGGCTCAGACATTATGTGCTGCAGAGCAAGTGCTGAGGTAAGCTTAGGGGCTGTCATACAATTATAGACTTTCTATTTAAGCCTACAATAGATGTATGCCCAAATCCAATGACAACAATATACAGAACTGCACTCCTTGCAATTTCAAAGCATGAACATTAGAAATATTTTGATAAGTTTACTTAGCTACATGTTGACATAGGTTAAAAGCCAAGAATTGCATTAATCTATCCTTGTTCAATGTGCTCTGACCTTGGCCAGTGTCCCCTCCACACAGTATCCAGCAATGATGACTCCGTTCCTCTTATCAGTACACCAGCTCTCAAACAGCTCCCTGGAAAGCCCGCTCTGCATCATACCCGGAGATGCCATCACTACACTGGGGCCGATGTCATCAAAGTGATCCATGCTCTGGAGCAAATAGACACCAATGTGTTGTCAGTGCTTGAAAGGTTAAACTTTTGGCTGAATAAGTTTTCGATGTATGAAACATTAGAAAATGAGTCTGTTGCATCTCTTTTGACCTTCAGGTTGCTGATGTGCTTGAAGACGAAGGGGTTGTTGATATTAATGGCCTTGCGAATCTTGTCATTCATTGCGTTGACGTAGGTCTGGTACACAGCCATGCACTTCTTGGCCAGGGATGAAGCGTAGTAGATAGGGATGTCATGGAGCTCTGGGTGGTTCTGCCAGTACTCATCTACAGACAAACAACAAACACAACCTTTTAGAGCCTTTTGTATAATGCATCCTGGTGTGAGAATATGACAGACAAAACAAGGTTTTAATGTAGTGTATAATATGTAAACACAGCATATCAGTAACCTAATATAGGATTTTAAATCTCAGATGAACAATATAATGCTGGATTTGAAGGAATGTCCTGGAAATGGACATGCAACTTGATTGAAATGACATGAACCTTATAATCAGGCAGGGTGCCAGCACAGGATTTCTTACCCAGGATGAGCAGCAGTTCCTGGGCTCGGCCCAAGGCAAACACAGGGATCAGACAGCGGCCTTCTCGGTTGACAATATCATGGACGGTGTTACAGAACCTTGCTTCACGCTCTTCCCTCTTCTCATGGATGTGGGTACCATACGTGGACTCCTGACAAAGAATAAAAATGTTTATCACGTTGTAATCATCGGACTTATCAGACCCTATGATTGCCATTATTAATATGCAATTCCATGCAAAGCACTTTGGACATACTATGATTAGAATGTCAGGTTTGACACTGGGGATCTCAGCTGCCATCAAATGCCTGTCCTCTTGACGGGAAAAGTCTCCTGTGTACAACAGCTTGGGAGGAAGAAACAGGATTGAGTAAACCTCATCAATATACAATAAGGGCAGGACAAAAAATAGGCAATAGATCATTTGTTTAGAGAAACCAAGGACTCTCTACTTAATCCAGATTGATATATAGGTTAATGTAGCATGTTTGTAAAAAGAAACACTGTTCTTGAAAACAGAACATTTTGCTAAATACAACAAAAAGTAAACAGGCCTCATAAGAGACATTACTTTGACCCCAGCTATCTCTATCATGAACATGGCGGCTCCCAGGACATGACCAGCATGATAGCACCAGAACTTGATGCCAGCCACCTCCTTGACCTCATGGAAGTTGATGGTCTCAATCTTATCCATGCTTTCCTCCAGGTCTGTCTCAGTGTATAGCATGTCATCTGCTGAGATGTTGCTGCAGTAAAAACAGTGTCAAAGAAAATTGCTAGCCATGTCACAATTCCCCATGATAACACACAATTAGCAGATTACATGCACGGTGGGATGCTTAGGATTTTCAGCTGTGTGTGACACAGTCAAATATTTGTATAAAGAGGGAAAGCACTTTCTGTAGTCCATTTATGACAAGGGATGGCAGCAAAATATCCCTATGTGACAATGTATAGTAAAAACTTTCATACCTGACTTTGACATAGTCAGACAGCAGCCAGCGATAGATGGCCTTAGTGGCATGGGTCATGAAGGTCCTCCCTTTAAAGCTGGTTTTCTGGAGGAACCAGGGCAGGGCTCCACAGTGATCCAGATGGAAGCTGTAGAAAAGAGGGCGCCCAGCATTAAATAATATAGTGTTACCAGAATCTGGATCAGAATCGTAATCACTTTATCTGATGAGTACAATGAAAGAAATTTTTTTTTTTGTGATGTCCGTGCATGGGACAAATTAATAGCCAAAGTCATAATATAAGAAATTAGAGGTACACCGCTCACACAGTGGAAGACCCTGTGTTCAGTGCATTAGGATAATGTACGACATAGTGGGCTATGCACGCATTTATTAAGAATTCATTCAGTGCATTCAGGCAGCATGGTATACACACTATTCCCCATGTTAATCTCAATAGCCACTACCCTACTTTTCTCCAATCTTAAAACTTCAATACATATTTTTAACATCACAGAAAAAAAATCTTTGAGCTGGACTGTATGTTTGGGATGAAAGCATCAAGAAATAAAGACTGATGTGTGTCTTGGTACACAAAATGTTACACCTCTCTGATGTGTGGAGAAACTCACTGGCTGATAAGCAGTAGGTCTATCTCGGCTGGGTCAATTAAATCAATGTACGGGAGTGCATCCATTCCCTCCAGGCCAGGGTGGATACCACAGTCCAGCTGCACATGACATGAAAATGAATGGGATTAACAAAGGCAATTAATCTTATCAGTGCATCAATTATGACTACTGCTGTTCTTTACAATGAATTAGGTGAAATATCATGAGAGATCTGTCCTAAGGCATCACGGGTTAAAGTGGTAAACCGCTACATAAGGTACCATTGAGCAGGGCACTGGACAAGAAAAAAAGTGCGCCACAAGGTAAGTGACACTGCAATACGTCCTCCTTGTGGGACGCATCGAAATGGTTTTGTGTGTTTCACTTGAAATATTTGAACACTGCACATTTAATATTACCAGGCGATATGGTGTGGTGATTAAAAGTAGTTCTTCCAAGTTTGATTGTTTGGACTGCAGGAGCCCACAGTCTTATTACGCATCTCCTCCTCCTTGTACATCTAGCTAGTGATATGTAGATCTCGTGATAACTCAAAAATAAGTCAATTTTTATTTGTATAGCCCAATATCACAAATTACAAATTTGCCTCAAGGGGCTTTACAGCAACACATTGTGCTTAAAACAAGTGCCATGAGCACTTACCATGATTTTTCGCCCTTTGAATTCCAAAATAATGCAAGACCGACCAACCTCCTGACCGGCGCCCCTGCACGTGGAGAGTGAGCATTTAAATGTATTTATTCAAATTATGGCATAGCGTTAAATAGATACATACTGGACACTTAGCCAGTCAAACTAACAGTCCAGTACTTTCGGTTCAGTCATGAGGCTTATTCAGGAGAATAATAAATGGCAACTCACAATGGTCGAATTAGGAGCTGGTCACTTTCCTCGGCGGGGACAGCCATATCTACTTTGCGTTTAGCGGCCATAGCTACATGTGCGACTTTATGTGACAATATGAGAATAACAGCAAAACTGCATCATGTCGCAGGCACTGGAAATTGGACCCTGGCAAAACGCATTGTGTGTTGATGAATGAAAGGAGGCAGTCCCTCGGTGTGAGACACTTCCGGTGATTGGCCAAAATACCACCGATGAGAATCAAAGACACTTCACGTTAGTTCCGACACAATGGTTAACGATACATGACTATCGTCGTGAATTAGTCTGCATTCATTCACATGTTGAAACGACTGAGTATGGTGATTTCAGTAATAAAATCTAACCAAATTACTCCGTACTTCAAACATTTGTTGTGTGAAATGACGCGCCCACCGACCTATGATTTACTGTCGACGCGCATCTTGAGGGGCAATGTTCCGCACGTTTTAGGCGACTTGGCCGCTGCGTCTCCTTTAAGCGGCGCTGGGTGGAGGCTGTATAACTTTAAGGGAAGTCAAAGTGTCAACTCTTAGACAAACAAAATCCGCATCCCGGTCCTTTAAGGGGAAAAAAACCCAACTCCATTGTAAAGCCGTTCAAAACAGAGGTGAGTTTTGCGCCAATGCTTTACGAGTCGATGCAGCTTGTGCCACTCCCTTGTGAGAGTCACCCTCCATTGACTCGGTGTTGGATCAGAGTAGAAAGAGGAGACGTCAAAGCGGGCAGGCGAGCCAATTTGTTTATCCTAACGACAGGCGTCTGACATGGAGGATTTAATAACGTGTGTAGATTGAAAGACTTAATTCAGTCCTTGAATATTTGCATTAGGGATCGGCTGCTGCGGAACAAGCGTAATGCAGTGCGCCGATACCTGTTGAGTTCTCGTTTCTACGTGTTTTTTCAGCGGCTTTCGCTGTTGTATTCCGAGACCCCATTGAATGAAGAGGTCAACAGGAAGAAGGGGTGCGGGTGTGAAAAGTTTCGTCGGCGAAGTTTCATTTTCAAGCGAGAGTGTAAAATAAAGGTCCCACCCAACTACCTAGAATAAAATGTTAACTACATGGAATTAAATTGAAAAACATTGCGGGTGATTCAGCCTATTGAAGATATGTGTCAGTTGGAGGCTTTCGCAGATCAGACACTGACTTTTTAAAGCTCTGAATCGTCTGCGTTTTTAAATATTGACTGGTGAAGTTTACACGACAAAATATCTCCACGGTGGACATGTTTAGCATTTCAGGATTAAGCCCTGCAATTGCAAGATTGTGACCTGGAAGGACGAATGGGCACCCAGCACTTGTATGTCTATCTCAGTACAGTAGTACTCTGCCACTCAGGATGTCCTTCCTGAAAGGACACACGCGCGCGCGCGCGCACACACACACACATACACACGCGCGCACACACACAGACTCGATGGTTGGAAGGCTGCGTCACATGGTACCAGTTGGCAAAAGATAGTTAATGGGTCATATCATATTGCTGAAAGTCCACGCCTGCATCTACGGATGATACACATCCAGATTAAGCTATGACCTACAATTCAACATCTCACCAAACCAATGGCTTTCAACCAATGGCAAAAAAGGCGGTCCTATCCTCCATTTGAAAATGTGGTCTACATGTCTATGTGGTCTTTTTCTGTAGTGGAGCTGGAGGATCTGGAGGCTGCCGTCATGGTGAAGGATGTTCCGGAAAGTTAAAAAGCGCCACAGCAGCAGCAGCTCTCAAAGCAGTGAGATCAGCACGAAGAGTAAGGTACAAGAACACACACACACACACACACACACACACACACACACACACACACACACACACACACACATCACAGGAGAAGTGCGAGTTGTTTTTTATGCAAAATTAAAACAGACCCATAAATCTAATCTTGTATCTAGCTGTGGTCTCACTGTGTTTCTGTCTCTCTAGTCTGTGGACTCTAGTTTAGGAGGTCTCTCCAGGTCAAGCACTGTCGCCAGCCTCGACACAGACTCTACCAAGAGCTCAGGTCAGACCAGCTAACATGATTGCCATCCATTTCTTTCAAGCCTCCACTCTTGTCCCATGTTTGATTGCTTGATGTGCTAATCCCTTTAGGTAACAGCACATCGGAAGCATGTGCCGAGTTCAGGGTGAAGTATGTGGGAGCAATTGAAAAACTGCAGTTTGATATGAGCAAGACTCTCCAGGAGCCTCTGGACCTCATCAACTATATTGATGCTGCTCAGGTAATGGAGAAATCTCTGTTATAGATTTCCATTCAGTGATAATAAGAACAGATGTTCAAGTTAGAATGGAGAAGGTGAAAAAGTCATAATATATTCCTAGTCTTCTTGTATATACCTACAACTGTTAACGAGCTGTTCCTACAGTCAATATCTTAACAGCACATGTGAATTTACTTTATTGTAAGCATACCAGAATGTTCTGCTCGCCTTTTACAGCAGGATGGAAAGCTGCCATTTGTGCCAGGGGATGAGGAGATGATTTTAGGCGTATCCAAATATGGCGTCAAAGTCGCCTCATTGGACCAGTGTGTGAGTAATTGTTTTCACGGCTAAAGCAAAAAAGTGACAGATTGTATTTCGAGTGAGTGTTCATTGATTGGGCTGTGTAGTTTTGCTGTGTCATCATCGACCCGGTGTAACTGCATGGTTGTGAATGCAGCTTCAGATTCATATTATTGACACAGTTTGAAGCCGCCGACTCAGACGTTCCACTGACTCGCTTTTTCCGACATGACCTGTTTTATTTGAAATTACACAGTGTAAGATGGATGTGAGACATGGCTTGAATCTAGTCCGCAACTCAATCTTTTTTAAATAGGAAATCTCTGTTTAAAATGTAGGATGAGAGCATGCGCTCTCTCACTAGTGTGATATTGTCAAAAGTGCAATACTCAGTGCAGATTGTATTGTTTTGCATGTGATATTTATTCAAAACCACCTACCTAGATCAGTGCTCAGTTCTGCATACGTTTGTGTCAGTGCGTTCCCTCACAAATGCAATACTCACTGGGTGAATGCGCTGTAACAGAGACCCGCTTCCACAACTTTTCTTTGTGTGCAGATGTTATGCAATTTTTTAAAAATATTCTGCAGTCTGCACAAAGACACTTATTACTGCTGAAGTCGCTGACTTAAGATTTCCATTTATGTAGATAGTCTTAAATTTCAAGATAGCCTTTTCTAGATATTCTCTGACACCCTCAGTTCTGCTCATCCAGAATGTTGAGTTATGTCCCTCGTGTCTTTTTATGTGAGCATCACAACAATTCCTCAGATGGGTAAACATACCGGGTGGTGTACAAAACTTGAACCTGACACTGAAATAAAGATGCAAAGCATTTCAATCCAGATTTTCTGTCAGTGTTAGTCAAGACATTAGAGCGGTATGGTTACGAGTGGAAGGCCGAATCAGTTCAAATCCCTAAGATGGCTGAGAAATATGGCTGGGCAAAGTAAATGTGTAGCGCTCCCTCATCCCTCCAGAACCATCATCTAGGTGTCCTTGAGCAAGGCCCGTTATGTCCAGCTGGTCCAGTGGAGCTCTTCAGGGGCTTACCGTAGAGAGCTGTGGTTGCGCTGGGAGACTGTGTGTAAATAATCAATAAAATTACTGTGTATCTAAGCCTAGGCTGTATCTAGTATGTCCACAATGCTAACCCTATTAAAGCCAGTAATGAATAGTAAAATTGTGCTTCTCTTTAGGATGTGTTACATCGCCACCCTCTCTACTTGATCGTACGTATGCTGTGTTATGATGATGGCCTCGGAGCAGGGAAAAACCTCCTGGCTCTCAAAACCGCTGATGCAAAGCAAGAGGAGTGCAGCATCTGGGTTTATCAGTGCAGCAGTGCGGTGAGTGAGTGTGTGTGTGTGTTAATGTCTGAGTGAGAAATAGACAGAGAGAACCATGCACATATTTGGTAGTGTCTGAAACACATTTCCCTTTGCTTTTCAACTGACCTTTGATTTTCAGCTCCTCCCGTTTTTTCCTTCCATCTAAACAGGAGCAGGCCCAATCTATCTGCAAGGTGCTGTCCGCTTCTTTCGACTGTGCCTTGACATCGGACAAGTCCTGAGGCCAGAAATGGGAGTTAAAAATCTGTCCAAACGAGCATTTGCGCAGTCTCAAAAACCACCATCAGTTTATTGGGAGCCCAACCGCAGCTGTGTTGATTTTCTAGAAATTGCAACCTTTTCCTTTTCCTTCTACTACATCTTTCCTCTGTCCACCTCCATCGGAATTTTTGTGAGGAAAAAAGTTCATAGAAGTCACCAAATTTTGCTATCTTTGGAAACAACCTTAGAAATAATAATCTCAGGTCACCAATTCAGTGCTTTATATTTCAATTGCAAATAAGCAAGGTTCAGCCTAGACCAACATTCAGCCAGTGCCTTAGTTTGGGGTTTCAATTGCATCACTTTCCAAGTATGTTTCCCACTTTCATGATCTCCTTGGATTTACCTTATTCATTTCATTTGCCTGGTACGTTTCCTTCACTCTACTTATTTCCTTGACCTTGCTAACAAAAGCTAATTATAACTATTGAGCAAGGTCAATAAAAAGGGTACAGAGGTTGCAGCTTTTTTCCAACATCTGAATATAGCCTGTTGTGTCAGAGCTTTGTAACTTAATCTTATTTAATGTAAATAAGCACATCTGGTACATATTGTTGTAAACAGCCGTGTTTGCATATGATAGTGTGTGTGTGTGTGTGTGTGTGTGTGTGTGTGTGTGTGTGTGTGTGAGGTGTCGCATCTATCGGTGGAAAAATGACACGGTACGAGTATTTCAGGGTAGGACAAACAGGGCAGGGGTTGATGACAGTAAGCCACTGTTTGGGATCTTCTGCTTTCATTTCAGTCCTCCTCAGATCCTGTTTACTGTTCCAGAGATCATGTTGATTTTACTTGGTTAAAATGAGACTTATGTGTACACGTAATGGTGACTATCTGACCATAAGGTACTTAAAGATCCTAACAGTGCCTCCCATCCTATCCGTGTTTCCTGTGGGAGAGGAAGGTGTTCGCTGATTTACAAATTTTGATATTTTGAGTTGGATTTTATTCTAATCTTTGCTTAATTACAAAGGTCTGCTGACTGTTTTTTTTCCCGCTCCCTTTACAGTTAGAATTTCTGTGGTATTGGCTCAATGTTTGCCATAGTGACTACCCAGTCACATGTATGATAAGCACCAAGTCTATAATTCATGAAAACTCAGTGGGGATGAACTTGAGTCGTTTACATTTCTGGTACTGACATATCTTTAACATTTGTACATACTGTGTGTTATGCTGTGCTTCTCCTTTCATATCTCTTTCTTCCTCCTCAGTTGAAATGGAATCAATTGAACAAGGTACAAGAAGGCAATGGAAGAAATTCATACGGTACAATAAAGTGAATACATTTTTTATTGATTATTGAGTGTAATTTTTTTATGGCGTGGTCCTAAAACATCCTCAGGTACACTGCATGTGGTCAGTTGACCACCAATTCAACATCAAATAGGCCATTAAGCATTAACTAACACTCAGTTCAATACTCGGCATTCACAATGAGCAATGGTAGATAGAAATTAAAGGTGCCACGGGACAACTGGGTAGCGTAGCGGTTAACCCGTTGCCTACCAACACAGGGTCGTAAGCCTTCCCCTAGTCCAGAAAACACATGTAGACTGGCTGGTTAAACCAACTATTTACCCCTGCAAGGGTAAATAGTTGGTCCATTGTTCCATGGCCTGGACGGAATCCACATTGTTCCTCCTGGATCCAAGGTTCGACAATTGGTCGGAGCTTCCTTTAAAGCACCCTAGAGTAGACTTTCCTAGGGAGGCTGAGCAGTGTGATGCCCCAATAATTGGAGCACATCCTCCAGTCCCCTTTTTTAAATGTACCAACCATGTACCCCGGGGCATTCTGTGCGGGGTACTGCGGGAGTATGGGGTACTTGGACAGTTGCTACAAGCCATCCGGTCCCTGTATAACCAAAGTGAGTGCTGTGTCCGCATTCTCGGCACAAAGTCAAACACGTTTTTGGTGGGTGTCGGACTCCACCAAGGTTGTCCCTTGTCTCCGATTCTGTTTGTGATACTCATGGACAGAATCTCAAGGTGCAGCCAAGGTGAGGAGTGTGTCCTATTTTGGGAACCTCAGAATTGCGTCTCTGCTCTTCGTAGATTATGTGGTTTTGTTGGTTTCATCAGCGCACACTGGGGTGGTTTGCAGCTGAGTGTGAAATGACTGGGATGAGAGTCAGCACCTCCAAGTCTGAGGTCATGGTTCTCTACCGGAAAATGGTGGATTGCTCCCTCTGGGTTAGGGATGAGTTGTTGCCTCAAGTGAAGGAGTTCAGGTATCTCGGGGTCTTGTTCACGAGTGAGGGTAGGATGGAGCAGGAGATTGACAAGCGGATTGGTACAGCATCAGCAGTAATGCGGACCCTGTACTGGACTGTTGTGGTAAAGAGGGACCTGAGCCGGAAGGCAAAGCTCCCAATTTACCAGTCAATCTTCGTTCCAATTCTCACCTATGGTCATGAGCTTTGGGTAGTGACTGAAAGGGTGAGGTTGTGGATACAAGTGGGTGAAATGAGTTTCCTCTGTAGGGTGCTGGGCTCAGCCTTAAAGATAGGGTGAAGAGCTCGGCCATCCAGAGGGAGCTCGGAATAGAGCTGCTGATCCTTCGTGTCGAAAGAAGCCAGTTGAGGTGGTTCAGGCGTCTGATTAGGATGCCCCCTGGGCACCATCCTTTGGAGGTTCTCCAGGCACGTCCAACTGGGAGGAGACTCTGGGGTAGACCCAGAGCTTGGTGGGGGGACTACATGTCCAATCTGGCCTGGGAACACCTTGGGATCCCCCAGGATGAGCTGGAGGGTGTTGCTGGGGAGAGGGACGTCTGGGATCCGACCGCAGAGAAGTGGCTGATGATGAGATGAGATGACCAACACACGGATCCCGGTTCGAATCCCCGTGTTGCCTCCAGTTTGGTCGGGTGTCCCTACAGACACAATTGGCCATGTCTGCGGGTGGGAAGCCGGATGTGGGTATGTGTCCTGGTCGCACTAGCGCCTCCTCTGGTAGGTCGGGGCACCTGTCCGGGGGGGAGGGGGAACTGGGCTGAAACGTGATCCTCCCACGTGCTACGTCCTCCTGGCGAAGCTCCTCACCGTCAGGTGAAAAGAAGTGGCTGGTAACTCCACATGTATTGGAGGAAGCATGTGGTAGTCTGCAGCCCTCCCCGGATCAGCAGAGGGGGTGGAGCAGTGACCGGGACAGCTCGGAAGAGTGGGGTAATTAGCTGGATACACCTGGGGAGAAAAAAAGAGAAAAGAAATGAAAGGTGCCGTGTGTAATATTTCAGCCTCATCAAGGCATAATGAGTTGGAGATATGCCCAAAAGGCGTTGCTCATTTTTGCGGTTCTTAATGTATGCCACTGTCGCTGCAAGTCATATCTGCTTAAGGACTTCAAAAATGTTATAAGCAGATTTTAGAAATTATGTTAATTCACCATTTTTGTACAACTGAATGAATGGTAGAATGAATGTTAGAACTTTACCCATCAGAGGGAGCTGTTGGTACATCAAAACGTTGGGACAATGCCTGACCCATTGAGGTGTTTGGATCCAAAAAACTATCTAATGTCTTGATGCATGCTCAGTAATCCTGGTAAGGACATCACAGGAAGTGTATCTATATCAGCTCGTGCAAAAGCATGCCACAGTCAACATCTGAATAAATGCAGATAGGTTCATTCACAAAACTGCCACAGTTCTCCTCACGGGCCACTATGCAGTTTGAATAGTGGCCTGTATTGCTCTTCGGTTTCACAGCCACATGCATCAGTTTTTAAGATTGAGTGATCTCATAGAATGAAACTGCACATTTTTTATACAATGATTATTCGATAAGACAAAAACAGGGACAGGACAACCTATCATTTCTTTGTTTTTGTTTTTTTTTATTCCAGTTTCAATTTCCCATTTATTTGCACAACAGAGTTAAGTCAATGCAGTGATCCACAGCCAAGAAGAGCTCAGTAATCTCTCCCAGTTGTATGTATAGGCCTTTTTGTTTTCAGCACGCACACACACACACACACACATACACGCACACATGCATGCACACTCACACACACACACAGAAACACACAAATGCGTGTGCCCAGCTGAGGTCATATCTGGTAACTGCTCATCACCACAGTGCATTAAGACATTTACTGCCAAGAGTGACTCTCCTTTTTTTTTACATTTAAATATTAACAAACATAAAACAAATTCAAATCTATTTACATGTATAGATTTTTTAAACCTTTCTATTTCCAGTGGGTTAATAATAATGAAGAGGGAGTCGGGTATGATTCACATGCATCTCCTAATCATTCACAACTCCATGGAAGGCTCTTGTTCCATGTTAAATGTCTAAGTATCAACATACATACACAGACATACACAAGTATATATGTATGTATGTATGTGTGTGTATATATATCAACAGGAAGATAGAGTTGCTCTGCAACTGCAATTGAGTTAATTACATAGAAAGCTCTGTAAGAATATTCTTTTAATAGCACTATAGACAGACTCATCTTTTTAAAATAGGGGACATCAGAGGTCTGCACACGCAGTACAGACTGAGGCTGCAGGAAGGGTGTGCCCCTCCCTATGCATGGTCTTATAGAGGAGTGGTTCTCAAAAGCTTGGTCTGGGGGGCCCTCTGGGGTCACCGATGGGATACCAGGGAGCCCCAGCAAAATGAGGAGTTTCATAAACATGATCCAAATTAGATAATGCAGAAGAATTTACAAGAGTCAGCAGTGTAGACAGTTTAACAGCTTAAATATTAAGTCGATCACAACAAAAATATGACAATAATTTCCATATGGGGGTCCCGAGGACAAATTTTTGTATTCCCTAATGCATGGCTGCTTGGGGGTCCATGATATGGAGACAGTTGAGATGCCTTGATTATACAGAAGGAAAGAGGATTAAAGTGAAACTGTGCCCTTTTATGTTGTGAAATAGCCCAATAAACTAATCTGCCTGTATGTAGACTCAAAGGCAACACGTTGAAACCCCGAAACTCACTGAGCTGGTTTCTGTACGTTTCACAAAAAAAAAAAAAGTAATCCTTTCTTAAATCTTATTTCAGTTTTATTCAATGCTAAACTCATGCTTCATAGACAGGACAGACACATACACACACTATCTCCTGCTAAACGAGTAAGGCGGATGATTGGAACGTGTCGGCAGGCGGAGGTAAGAGGCAGACAACCCTGACTGCTACACCTTCAGCCTGTCATTAACTGACCTAATATAGTAAAAGAGAAGCTACTCCCTGCTACCATTCAATGTTATCTCGAGCACAAAAATAGTATGGACAGGACTAGAGTGTGTGGTACAAAAATGACAGCGGAATGATGCAGCAGAGAGGGATGACAGGTCAGAGGATTCATGGCAGATGTGACATTGGGTTCATTAGCAGTCAGTCAGTCAGTCAGTCAGTCTCTCTCTCTCTCTCTCTCTCTCCCTCTCTCTCTCTCTCTCTCACACATACACACACACACACACACACACAAGCTAGATTTTAGTGGGCTCTCCCAGTTGTGATGAGTGGAAGGCTATTTATATACGCAGCATCCCCCTTCGAATGTTGGTCTGTCTTTGAAATGGGGACAGGGACGCTCTCCCTCCAGGACAGATTCTAGCTTAAACCTGGGCTAGCACCATTAGGAAATATCTAGTACCTCCACATGGAAGGCCATCTAAATAGGTCATACTGTTCATCTATGAGCGGCTAAGCGTTTTAACAGGTTCATGCGTGGAAGTGGAATGTAAGCATGTTGACTATATTCACATTTACAGTTATTGAGTCAAAATACATTGCTGTAGTCATGTTTGTACTTTCACTTTAAGAACTTTCTGCATGATGCACCCGATCAGAAAATGGCGGAACAAAACACTGTTGAGTAGAACCTTCATTTTGTCAAATATGTCAACTTATTTTGTAATCAGGATGAAGACATGGAAAGTGCATTTATTGCAAGAGGTTATTCACTACAATCATCACATTTGAATGCGATAGTCCTTGTCAGAACCCATACAATCCCATGAGTCAGTGGGGCCAAGACTTCCTGGAGTAGGTTCCGTTACTGATGTCAGCAAATCATCCATATCGAGTTGTAACTGGGGTGATGTGATGGTTGGGACACTTGGGTAGTAGAACCTCACCTTAACAAGCTTGCTGATGACGCCAAAAAACTTTATAATCTATTACAATGACAGCGACGATGTTCGTTGGCAGTGCCTCACACACCGACAGACAGGAAACTGGGCGAGTTTCTCCCACATCCTCCGTTAATTCCTCTGACCTGTCAGTCAACGATGAAGTGTACAAAGGTAACGGGGAAGGCTCCTCTTCTCATTGGATCACCTTCAATGTGGCCCAGCTGTGAATCAAAGAGACAGAGGCTGGGTCAGCAATGTCAATGGGTGGCTACCGCAAGCTAACAAACAAACACGCTAACAAAAACACACATGAAGACACACACAGACACACCTGTAGTGGCCTCAGAGTATTTTCACTGGGGAGGGAGTTTTTTTCGGGTGGCATGAAAACCAATTAAACACCAAGTTTTCAATACTTTCTGGAAGAATAGGTCATCTAAAGCACATACACAACACTTTGAAACACTACCAAGTACCATCTAACACTCTGAAGTGACTATAGTTGGCTAGATCACTACAGCCTTTTCAATGAGGTAATATTTTAAATATTACCTTGTTAGACAAAGAAGACAGTAATGAAAGCTTCCCTTAATATGTCCTCCTAAGTCATTTTAACCGTCTTCTATACCTGGAAATAAAGAACTATAATAACTGAGTAACTGTGGAAGGCTGTAGGTAAAAAGAAAAAGAAATTGACAAGCCGCAATAAAAAAACCAAAGTGATTATTTTACAAAACTCATGACACAACATAAACTATGTAAAATTGAGATCACAGCCTTATTAACCCCACCTGTGTGCACTGTGGCAAAACCAACCACACGACCTTTTGTAATGGCCGTTTAGTTTGCTTTGCCTCTGAAATGCCAGTGTAAAAAAAAAAAAAAAGTTGCCGGCAGCCATCCCAATATGTACCCTGGCTCTGCCAAATGACAGAAGCTAAGCAGGCATGGGCTTGGCTAGTACTTGGATGCAAGACCTCCCGGGAAAACTGAGTTGCTGTATTGGTGGGCCAGTAGGGGGCAGTGTTCCCTCTGGTCCTAATAAAAACAACAAAATATCAAATCCCAATGCCCCAGTGCAGTGATGGGGACACTGTGCTGTAGGAGATGCTGTCCTTTGGATGAGACGTTAAACCGAGGTCCTGACTCACTGTGGTCATTAAAGATCCTATGGCGCTTATTGTAAAGAGTAGGGGGTCCCCCGGTGTCCTGGCAAAATTCCCAACCTGGCTCTCTCCATCTGGCCACCTAATCACCCCCCCCCCCATGTAACTGGCTCAATGATTCCTCCCTCTCCACCTCAAACTGATGTGTGGTGAGTGTTCTGGAGCAAAATGGCTGACATGCATCACCCAGGTGGGTGCTACACATTGGTGGTGTTTGAAATGAGTTACCCCCTTCAATATGAAGCGCTGTGTGTCTAGAAAAACCCTAAATAAATGTCCATCCATCCATTATCCAAACTGCTTATCCTGCTCTCAGGGTCACGGGGATGCTGGAGCCTATCCCAGCAGTCACTGGGCAGCAGGCAGGGAGACAGCCTGGACAGGCCGCCAGGCCATCACAGGGCGCACACACGCACGCATGCGCACGCACACACACACACACACACACACACACACACACACACACACACACACACACACACACACACACACCTAGGGACAATTTAGTATGGCTGATTCACCTGACCTACATGTCTTTGGACTGCGGAAGGAAACCGGAGCATCTGGAGGAAACCCTCGCAGACATGGGGAGAACATGCAAACTCCACACAGAGCACGGCCCGGGACGACCGCCAAGGATGGACTACCCCAGGGCTCGAACCCAGGACCTTCTTGCTGTGAGGTGACCGCACTAACCACTGCACCACCGTATATAAATGTAATGATTATTATTATTAAGTGGAAAATGAAAGGTGCACTCTCGTCTGCAGTAGCATCTGGTCGGTCATCCCTAGAGGCCAGCTTAAGACCATGTCAGACGTTGCCGGGTGACAAATTGCTACTGATGATTTCAAACACCTCTCAGTGCCGCCTCAGTGGCATTTCGGCGATTTTGATATTCAAGACACGTGATGCGTAACAGCTCTATTTAAATGTAGGACGAACAGAAAGGAGGCTGTGGGACTAAGGGATATCGGGGGCGTCCCGATGGGCCAGTTCCCACATGGACTGGGAGTGACTAAATACGGTCATATTTGCAGAGGTGGCTCAGAGGAAAACAAGTTGCAGCTGGTCTGCGCTCAGACAAGGGGCTCCGCTGAGGAAGGAACAGCAGGCGGAAAAAGAGGAGGAGGAAGAGGAGGAGAAAGAGGGGGTTGGGGGGCATTATCAGCCAAAGTGAGGTCATTGCTTTTTGTGCTTTGGTCACCATGGTTACAAGGCACACTCACATCCACTCCACAGAAGACACTGTGTGTGCATGGCTGGATTTGGACCCCGAGTTGACTGCAGGGCTTTGTGCTCTGTTTTCACAGCTAATGCATGAAGTAGATGCAAACATACCTCAGCCATAGAAAAAAAAAAATACACGTACACACACATCTCTCTCTCTCTCTTTAGGTGTGTCTATGACTTGAGGTACAGCATGAAAGATACTGACCCACCACTCCTGGTCCTCTTCTCCATCCACCACAATCACCTCCCCTTCCGTGAAGGTCAGCTCGTCCGGGTTGTCGGCTACACAGTTGTAGATGGCTTTTACACGCTTCGGCCTTTGCTTCTGAGAGATGATGTGCAAGCGTACAGCGGTTAGTTGGCGTTCAGAGAGGAGAGAAAGATGTTTATAATTCTTAAAAGGGGACTACGGTGGGGATGACAGGGCAACAAGTTGTAGAAGTAAGACTATGAGGCGACCCTGCTGCTTTGGTCTGTGGTTACATTTAACTGGTACAGCATAGGGTTTCAAATAACATGGTGCTTGTGTGAGAAAGAGCCAGCATCTGTATGTGATGGAGCTTTACAATAATCTCAAGATGTCTCAGTAGCAACTGACTGACTGAATGAAGGCAATATCATTATTCCTTCCTTCATGTATCCTCCTTGTTTTTTTTTGTTTTTTTTTGTTGACCCCCCCCCCCCCCCTTTTCTCCCTAATTGCACCTGTCCAATTGCCCCACTCTTCCGAGCTATACTGGTCGCTGCTCCACCCCCTCTGCTGAGCCAGGGAGGGCTGCAGACTACCACATGCCTCCTCTGATACATGTGGAGTCGCCAGCCGCTTCTTTTCCCCTGATAGTGAGGAGTTTCACCAGGGGGATGTAGCGTGTGGGAGGATCACGCTATTTCCCCCAGTTCCCCCTCCCCCCTGAACAGGTGCCCCAGCCAACCAGAGGTGGCACTAGTGCAGCGACCAGGACAAATACTCACATCCGGCTTCCCACCTGCGGATATGGTCACTTGTGTCTGTAGGAATGCCTGACCAAGTCGGAGGTAACGCGGGGATTCAAACTGGTGATCCCCGTGTTGGTAGGCAATGGAATAGACCACTACGCTACCCAGACACCCCCAAACATCCTTCTTGTTGAATAGTAAGTTGATGTCCCTTGTCTAGCCCCTTAAATGCTGAAAATGAGGTAAAAAGATACTAACACCGACACGATAAAAAGGGCACACAAAATCCTAATAAAAGGCATTCAACATCCTTTCACTGCACTGTTGACTACATTTCAACACTCGGTTTCTCCTCATGGTAAATGCACAGGAAGGAAACGGTCTGCCTGATTTGACTTTGAAAACACAGTGACTTAGACTGACAATGTCCGTTAGAACCGCACGGGGCCACAATCGGAAAAACAAACTGTGACCTGGGTCAGATGACACAGTAAATGAATTTGTAAAATAATATGAATGACGAAAAAAAAACACCCCACAACAAATTAATAATCCTAAAAGGAACAATGAAAGACTTACGGGATAAGCCTTCCTCGGCATCGGGGCCGGAGGCAGAGATTGACCTACTGAGTTCTGGGGACATCCCGGCACTTCCTTAGCTGGAACAGGAAGAGGATATGACCTCAGTATGAAAAAAACATTCCACGGAACCAAAAAAAAAAAACAGGACTTGTCAGCCCGTGAAATAACTTACATATAACATCATAATAACGTCACCGCACTTCTACCATGCATTTTTACAAACTAGAAAGAAAAATATTACAAAAAGTTATTCTGCCTCTCATGGTTTCTCTCACCTGGCCTTTCAATGGACCCTGTGCGATTTAAAAGTCCTCTGCTGAAGCTCTTGTCATTGCTGAAAAAACAAAGATGCAAGTGTAAATTCAGTTGCTAGACAATAAGTACTTAATATAGTAACAGCCATGTGCCCCTACCCAATAAAAAGCGAAGTGTAAACACCTTGGCCAACTCCATAGGAGATGTGTAATAACACCATTACCAAACCAGCAGGAGATAGAGAGAATAAACTGGCAGCAACAGTGGAGAGTTATTGTTTGTCAGGTTCAAAGTGGAGTTTAGTTTAGAGGCTAATGAACCAGCAACCACGTAGACTCACTTTTCTCTTGGGGGAACAAGTAACACACTGCTAATCCCGTGTTCACACAGGCTAAATTATGGAATAATGCAAATTGTGTGTCTATGTATGCATGTGTGAGTGGGTAATACGTGCAATTTGACATGACATGGCTATGTGCCTGTCCAAATGTGGTATTGGACACACTATAAAGATCGAGTTTATGTTTCCTTCCCTTGTCATTAAATCTGGGGAAACACCATTGGACATTGGTATGAGAGTGTAACACCAATAATTTCGGGAACTGGTGAACTCACTGCAGCCATGCCATCTGTATTCGTATGACACCGTGTTTCAGCTTTAACATTTGTTTTTCAGCAACAGCATAAATGGGTGCTTGTGTGTTCTCACCCTGCAGGAGACTTGGGCGGTACTGCCCTGGACGCAGGCAGTCCCTGGCCGGTTTTGGGCTGGATGCTCATAGCCTCCAATACACTGACTGTCTTTGCCACAGGTGGAGGGGCCAGACCTAGGAACGCACCACAGTGTCCCTTAGCCCAAGTCCCCTCAAGTTCAGTCAAGTTTATTTGTATAGCCCAAAAATCACAAAATGGGCTACCTTTACACTACCACTGAAAGTATTTCCCTACTAGCAATGCATTACTATCAATTTCTTTTTTTAATTTCCCCCCCTTTTTCTCCCCAGTTGTATCCAGCCAATTACCCCACTCTTTCCGAGCTGTCTTGGTCGCTGCTCCACCCACTCTGCCGACGTGGGCGACTCTGATACATGTGGAGTCGCCAGCCGCTTCTTTTCACCTGACAGTGAGGAGTTTCACCAGAAGGACGTAGCGCGTGGGAGGATCACGTTATTTCAACCGGTTCCCCCTCCCACCCAAACAGGCGCTAGTGCAGCGACCAGGACACACACCCACATCCGGCTTCCCACCCGCAGACACGGTCAATTGTGTCTGTAGGGACGCCCGACCAAGCCAGAGGTAACACAGGGATTCGAACCAGCGATCCCCGTGTTGGTAGGCAACGGAATAGACTGCCACGCTACCCGGATGCCCCATTACTGACAGTTTTAAAGGAATATGTATGTGACAACGAAGAATGTCTGAAGAGATTCAATAAATCAATAAGTAAAATTAGGTGGTGTGTATCAGAGCACAAAATGATACTGTGCTTAACAGGTGGACATTTATCAATGGTCTTGGCTACAAAGCCAGAGTGGGTCAAATGGGTCCATACCTCCAGTTGAGGTGAGTCTCATAGGGGGTACCGGGGGGTGCATGTTGGGGGGATCAGAGGACGACCTCTGTCGACCCACCAAGTCTAAAGAACCAGGTTTCCAGCTAGGAGACGACGAAGACTGACCCATCCCGCCCAGACCGGATAACTGGACTGAGGAAGACAAGGAGAGAGATAGAGATGACGAAGAGAAGGAAGAGAAAGAACAAGGGGGGGGGCAGAGGGAGAGAGAGAGTCATTGGGATGAGAGAACAGAGAGCGAGAGAGAGATAAAGCATTAGCTTCTCCCGAGATGTACATACACTTTAGAGGTCAAGTCATTTCCATTTGAGTTTAATCAAGCGCGACAGCTAATGGGGAGAGGGAATTTGTAAAATGAAGGGCTGAGGGCTGTAGGAAGGTAGGCAGCAAGACTAGTTGTTTTGTCTTCTGCTCCCTTGACGGAGTGCCAGACGGCCACTAATATTATTATAGAACAACTGTGCTGGGATGCATTACAAGCTGGTTGACCTCTAGAGCAACAGTGCAGCATGCACCAGACAAGAAGAAATACATCAATAAAGCATTTTTTTTCTCTTTCTCCTTTTAATAGAAGATTATTGCACTTAAACGAGACTGAGTTCAACAACTCCATCAAAAAGCGCATCCTAACTACTCTGCTGTCTGCCATAGAGGCAGAGACACAGTCCAGACCAGCAGCTGTTTTGGATTCAAATAGATATAGAGCCAGTCCCACTCATGGCCTGTATTTCACACAACACTTTTACACAAAATCAAAAAGCTGTATGGGGTCAACCACATTCCTTAACCTCAATGCAATCGCTCACTAACAACACTTAGTAGCCCATCCCAATGTCTCCAATGTGACTGTCCCAGCTGCTTCCTATCGTGAGACCTCCAGCATATTGAAGTGGGTCAAAGCACCAAAGAAGTCATCTCAAATAATGTCATTAAGAGTGAGTTCTGGGTCAATTAAGAAAAACAAACTCCATGGTTACTAAAGCAACGTGGCCGACTGAGGTTTTGCAATCACAGATACAGCCAAATGAGATTGTTTTCCCTAGCGACTCCTCCTAAAGGGCATATTTTATAAATATCCTTCCCTGGGACAAGCAAGGAGGTTAAATATGGGTCAAAAATGTTTCACAGGTTATCAGGTTGAGCTGAATTGTGAAATCCTCTCCTTTTCATGCAATTACCTATAGCAGTGCTTCTCAACCTCGTGCAGGGTCAAGTGTATGTTTTCTTTTACAACCAAAGGTACACAACATATTAGCCAACTTCATTAAATGGAAGTTGGCCGATGGAATGCTTGCATTTCCTTGATCCTCCATGACAATATGGTTGAGAACCCCATAAAACGATCAAACCATCAAAATCCATTCAGTCTAAAATCAAGGAATGTCCTTCATTTTGAAACTACATCCTACAATTCACGCTTTTTGAGACCTTTTCTAGCCCCTTGGTGCTGTTTGTTTTGCATTGTGCCATGGGAAAAGACCGAGTGTACCTAAATTCCTTGGGGGCAGGGGCGGTGCGGAAGTAGTGGTAGGCATGCCGGGCTGGCCTGTTGGCGGGGTAGTATTGAGGATGGTGCCGTAGGTCTCGTTGTTGACCAAGCTGGGCATATAGACACGCTGTTTGTCCTTCGCCAGAGAGGCAGGACTAGGCTGGTGGTGGGAGTTACTTCCTGGGGTGTAACAGCTGACAGGCCGCTCATCTCTCCTGTGAGGGCTGGGCTGAAGATATTAACAGAGGGTAAAATAGGTCAGTACAGGATGAGTGGGGGTTAAAGAACAGGCCTGATATGTTTGGCATATTGTATGTCTGCGGTTCATCACTGGAGCGGGAGCCACAGGTGATTCGGTGACTAGGAAGGATTGCAATATGTGAGTTAGTATGAGGACTTCACAGATCCATTTTCCATGTGTGTAATCTACCTCCTACAACCCTACTCCAACCTTACTCACCTTTTCATCCAGATCTTCATCGCTCTCATCCAGGTCCTCATGCTGCAGACACCATTCATACTCGACGTGGACGTGGGCATTGAACTTCCCTGCCAGCGCCTGGTTCAGCTGTACACACAAACACAAACACATGCACGCACACACACACACACACACACACACACACACACACACACACACACACACACACACACACACACACACACATACACACATATCTATAAATGACAGAACCTACGTGCACCCCCCCCCTTTTCTCTCCAATCAAATTTTTTGGCCAACTACCCATTCTTCTGAGCCATCCCGGTTGCTGCCCCACCCCCTCTGCCAAGCTGGAGAGGGCTGCAGACTACCACATGCCTCCTGCAGTACATGTGGAGTTGCCAGCCACTTCTTTTCACCTGACAGTGAGGCATTTCACCAGGGGGACGTAGCGCGTGGGACGATCACACTATTCCCTCCAGTTCCCTCTTCCCCTTGAACAGGCACCACGACCGACCAGAGGAGGCGGCTCGTGCAGCGACCAGGACGAATACCCACATCTGGCTTCCCACCTGCAGATATGGCCAACTGTGTTTGCAGGGACGCCCAACCAAGCCGGAGGTAACACGGGGATTCGAACTGCCGATCCCCGTGTTGGTAGCCAACAGAATAGACCACCACGCCACCTGGACGCCCCCACCTATGTGAATTTTATGACACAAATAAAATCTGACCATGAACAGCCAGAGTGAACTCACCAGCTCCTCACACTGTACATGTTTCAGTCTCCTAGCAATGTCCAGCGGCGTCTCGCCAGACTCATTCGCTTTGAGGGAAAACAACAGAAACATGCACATTTACTGGTTAGGCTATATACTGCAGAGGGCCAAACGCACAGCCCTTATTTTCTTTAGCTGACTGTGACGTGAAATGTATAAGTTTCCCCCACACTGAACAAGTTTTGTTTTGGGTTTTTTTTTTTTTTTTGTCCTACTCGATCTGTCATGGCTCTGATGATGTCAGATCATCAGCATACAAAGATTAGAGTGTTGTGAGAAAGAGCTGTTGGAGTCTGTTGGCAAGAAACAATCACCCTGGGAACTTGGCCCAAAAGGCTTAGTCTAAAAGGAGTTTGTACATGTGTGTGTTTGTGTGTGAGAAGAAGTCACGACGAGAGAAAGAAAGGAAGAGGATGTGTAAGAAAAATGGACAGAAATTTGCAGAGAAAGAAAGATGATTTGGGTTGTAATTTGCTACCACGAACAATGTCCTACATGCTACAGTGCTGTTTTCCAAAAAAAAAAAAAAGAAAAAAAAAGTGAGAGGGCAGGAGAAGGAGAGGGAGAGTACAACAAACACACTTTTGCACACACCTCAGTATCCTGTTTGTTTTACAGTGTTAGTTCGTTTGTTGGTGTACCTATATCTATGGAAGCCTTGCCCCGGAGCAGCAGTTTCAAACACTCGCTGTTGTCGGTCAGGCAGCAGTAGTGCAGCGCCGTGCTGCCTTTGGCTGTCTGCTTGTCCAGATTCACACTGTCAGGAGAGACACAGACAGAAATAGGGAAAACATTCATTACAGATGTTTTAAGTAAAGTCCTTAATTTTTTTCATGCACCACTGGCGATCTAATTTCTTTCCCACAGATGTTAAATTTGCAGCATACTTTGATAAAAAAAAATGGTGAGCTAATGTGAACACAGCTTGAGGTTTTATGCTGGACTTCTGAGGTGACTTCTGAGCTGGGAAAACTTAAAAGTGGTGTATCATGCAAAAACGGTAATGTCAATTGTTGGAAAAAAACTTGATTTTGTTTGAGGTTACTAGAGTTGAAAGTTGTATCAGTTCATTTGGACACAACACTTATTGAGAGAGAAACATTTCATCAGTCATCTAAGTGACCTCTTCAGTCTCAGCTGACTGTAGGTATCCCCACCCTTATAAACAATATAGCGGCATAACAACTGAAAACAATCAGTTTCAAATGCAAATTATCATGACCATTAACTAGAGTTTCGATGGCAATGTGTACTATTCAGAGGATTTGGGAATGTTTGCAATCACAGCATTATAAGATGGTAACAGATAGGGTGTCCGGGTGGCATGGTGATCTATTCCGTTGCCAACCAACACGGGGATCGCTGGTTCGAATCCCTGTGTTACCTCTGGCTTGGTCGGGCGTCCCTACAGACACAATTGACCGTGTCTGCGGGTGGGAAGCCGGATGTGGGTGTGTGTCCTGGTCGCTGCACTAGCACCTCCTCTGGTCAGTCAGGGCGCCTGTTTGGGGGGGGAGGGGGAACTGGGGGGAATAGCATGATCTTCCTACGCGTTACATCCCCCTGGCGAAACTCCTCACTGTCAGGTGAAAAGAAGTGGCTGGCAACTCCACATGTATTAGAGGAGGCATGTGGTAGTCTGCAGCCTTCCCCGGATCGGCAGAAGGGGTGGAGCAGCGACCGGGATGGCTCGGAAAAGTGGAGTAATTGGCTGGATACAATTGGGGAGAAAAAGGGGGGGGGGATAAAAAACAAAAACAAAACATGGTAACAGATGTACTCTAAGGCCCCACCCCCAGTTCAGTGATGGTCGTTCCCTCTTCACATAGATGGTCTCGTTGACTCCCCGTTCAAACCAGCATCCTCATACTTGAAAGAGTGGCCACTGGCCTGTAGATGGTGTAGACTGCGGAGTGAGTCCTGGCCTGACGTGTTGGCTCGCCTGTGTTGCAACATCCTCTCCGCCAGCGTCTGTTTGGTTTCTCCAATGTACAAGTCATGGCAATCCTCCCAGAGTTGTGAGCTTTTGATGCTGAGCTAATGTGTTTCGTTAGTCTTTTCTTTCCTTGTATTCTATCAAAAAAATATTTACGCAAGAATAGATTTCCTCCTTGGAGTTTCCCTGCTTTCTTTACCTGTTCTGTGTTAAGAAGTCTACAATGTGTAGAGAAGTTCGGTCCACAAGTCTGACTGCCAGATGAAGAGCCGTCTCTCCATGTTCCTACAATTAGGGAAAAAAAATACTTAAATATCTGGCACTTTGGTTCTTCAAACACACACTCCACAAAGAGAGGCAAAAGAAGGAAGAGGGGTGATACAGATGCAAAGGCATTGCCCAAATGGAAATTTGTACCCCTTGTGACTGATGTGACTCCTCTGGAAACATCAGTCACAATAAAGTACAATTTTCAATCAGACCTTTCATGCAAATGCAGCAGGTGAGCACTGAATTACAATAGGTTGATTCTTATTAGATCTTTTAGAAAAACACTACCGCTGGTTGAATGCAGGGCAGGAGGCTGTGAGTGACTCACCACAGTATGCACATGTGAGCTCTCTCTTACTACAAACATTTATGGGGAGCTTCCCACACACGAGTATAAAAACACAGACACATACACAGCTAACTCCCACAAGTCACAGCGTTGTGTACTGACATGTCCATTGGCTAGCGGTATGGGCTCCATGAGGTCAACTCCCTCGGCATAGACTTGGATGAGGGAGAAGATGTCCCTGGCCTTCACAGCGTCGCACAGCGTGTGGAGCTTGGAACCTGCGTCCGGACACTTCCTCCTGGCAAAACGCTTCTCGGTGTATTTGGCTGTGATGAAGTCTTTCCTTGCCTGCCTGCTCAGACCAACAGGGAAGGGAGGAAATACAATATATCATTTACACATTTAATGAATAAACATGTGCACACAAAATTGACATGGATCCTTTTGGCATGAATCTGGTAAGGTTTTGAATCATTTATTCCTTGAAGTATGGGAGAGGTTCACTGGCAGTTTAGTGGATGTAACAGAGCTGCACCTCTTAAGCGGCGGTTGCAGATAAGACTGTTCCTCCTGCTGCCTTTACTGTCTCCAATTCATTGTGTGTATGTGTTAACATATCATAACAGATTGAAGTGAGGCATCAGTGTAAGATCTGCTGACATCATCAACTGTGAGGGGAGTCAGTGAAAAGGTAAGGTGGGTAGAAGGTAAGCCGAGAGCGAGAGCAAGAGAGAGAGAGAGAGAGAGAGAGAGAGAGAGAGAGAGAGAGAGAGAGAGAGAGAGAGAGAGAGAGAGAGAGAGAGAGAGAGAGACTGATTCATTGGGATGAGAGAAAAACAGACAGAGGATGTGAGACAGAGAAGGAATGTGACGGCAAGAAAGAGGAGGAAGGACTTACATGTCACTGGCAGGGTTGGGTTTGACCACATCTTCAGTAGTTAGACAAGCCTCCATGATTTCATTAAATCCCGCATTCCCTACATTCTTGGCCAGCTGTGGCGCGCGCACACACGCACGCACACATACACACACACACACAAACACAGAGATGTAAATGAGCATGCATGCTTTTGCAGTACATGTATTTCTGGACTATGCACTCATATGTGTTTTGTTTTTTTTTAATCAATTTCATCATCGTCGCCACAGCAGCTAACATTCCCATATTATAACATTCACACTGTTTATGGATTCCATCACACCCATTTCATTGTGGCTAGTGCAACTGGCGATTAACAAGGAGGAGTGCAATCATGACTGGGAGCATTTAATCCAGACCAGCCCGCTGGCAGTAAATCTACACACCAAACAGC
The DNA here is from genome assembly GCF_029633865.1 of Lampris incognitus. Lineage (NCBI taxonomy): Eukaryota > Metazoa > Chordata > Actinopteri > Lampriformes > Lampridae > Lampris > Lampris incognitus. The sequence goes on from NC_079226.1 coordinate 22,664,148, forward strand.
GATTAGAAAAGCCTGATAAAATGTCAGCTATTCCAAGTGCAGAGTTCCCGAGGTCGCGTACCGTCTCGGTGGGACAGTGTGCCGAAGGAGAGACAAGGAAAAGAAAAACAGGCCAAGGGCATTACAAATTCTCCTCTCTTTCCCTTCCATCATCCTTTCCTTTTCTCTCATTCTCGCCAATGATATGTAGAACTTGTGGTTGTGTTATTGTGGTCATCATTGTAGTTGCTATGGATGGTATTACAGTTGCCTGTTTATCTGACAAATGGAGCTGTAACGAAAGTTCAATCAGGAAGACTATCATTTGCATGCATAGGCCTGTAGTTATATTTCTTTTTTTATCTTTTCTTTTCAAGGAAAACAAATCAAACTGAACAATTACAGTTGAAAGACTATATTTTTTTTACATTTTAACATCCCCAAATCCCATTTACCCACATCCTGCTCCCCTCTTTCTACTCCTACTCTGCCCCACAAGGCCCTTCTCAGAACAGAATTAAACCACATTACAGTAGGTTAAATACAAACACGAAAGAGGAAACAAAAAAAAAAATAGATAAGTAAAACAAAAAAACAAATGTAAACTAAAGAAGCAAGTAAATAAATAAAAGACTGACTACTGTACTAGCATCCGAGTCATTTTAAAGGTCTTTTTGGGCTTTATGAGGTTGGGTAACTGCTGGCTGTGTATGTGGTGGGCAAGCCGCAAAGTATTCGTTCACCCCAGACAGGCTCAAGCCCGATTTCTATGGTGCCATCTCGCCGGGAGGGAGGCAATCAACATATTCATCAATGGCTTCCAGTGAGAATAAAACCTATCAGAGGAGCCCCTCAGTGCAAACTTTATTTTTTCCGAGTAGTTATATTTCCTATTTTATACTACCATTCTCATCTCTCACGCATGATAACGCATATTTTACCTTGCTGTCATTGTCTGCGGCTGTTAATTGAGTTATCAGCTGATCACATCACCTGTTCTCATCTATCCAATAGCATAGTGACATACCTGCATGGTTAGCCTATCATCTTGCTGCTGCTGTCTTTTTTAAACATGTTTCTCTCCACCTCTAGGCATTTGTGCTACTGCTATACACGCCCCTCCAATCACCGCCTAGCCCTCACAGACCGCACGTTTCCTCTCTTCATCAGCCTCATCAGTCTTACGGGGCGGCACGGTGGCCCAGTGGTTAGCACTGCTGCCTCACAGCAGGAAGGTCCTGGGTTCGAACCCCAGGCCGTCCCAGGTCCTTTCTGTGTGGAGTTTCCATGTTCTCCCGTGTCTGCGTGGGTTTGCTCCGGGTGCTCCAGTTTTCTCCCACCATCAAAGACACACGTTGGGGTTAATACTCCTGTCTGTGCCCCTGACCGAGGCATGGCAAGAAGAACTGGAATATCTATGTATCTATCTATCCGTCATCTTAGCAGAACTCTTCAGCCACCACCACAGCAGTGTCTGGACTCCATGGGAGGATTTATCATGCCACTGCTCAGGGCTGATGCCCTTCGATTGAGTCCAAGCACCAAAGACTTTCTTGACATGTATTCATTTCCACAAAATCCTCCGTTATAATAAATAATTATTTTTACTTCATTCACCATGTCTCTCCTGATTGAAATGATGTATGGCATGCAATGAATTCTCAGAAGGACAATTCCTCTCTAATCTCCTCATCATCACCATCAGTTCTCCCCTCTTCTCCATTATATCGATACTTAAAATATCTGAAGGCTTTTTTTTTATGCCATGTCAATAAAAATGGAACAAGTGAAAGCTCCCCTAAAATAGTGCGAGCGTGAAGTAATTGGGTAAGATGATGGATGCCAGGCATGGTTTATTTTACCAAGAGCTCAGAGGTGCTGAGTACATCCAGGGTGAGAGACTGGATCCTGGAGTAATGGACCCCCAATTCTCTGTGGATCCCAGAGCACTCTATGCAGGTCAGGATGCCCAGATTGGTGGACAGCCATGTAGGATCTGTGAGGAAGGGACAGACGCAGAGATGGAGCCAGACAGAGAGGTGTAGTGAGAGAGAGGAAAGGAGTAGGTGGATTAGAGGTGGGAATGAGGACAAAGGTAAAAGATGTATGAGGGGGGAGAAGAGAGCAGACAGGTGTGTAGGTGACACTGTCCTTGGGTAAAAAGCCCTACTGGCAGTATTTCACATAAGCCAACTTTGATGAGTCCTTGCAGAAACATTTGTAGCTCTGGAACTTTAATAGCTGGCCTCAGCGCATTTTACTATCACATATGGTACAATGTTGTGGGAAGATGCCCAGGCTGAACTGTAATACAGTCTGGCCTACATTTTACTATCACATATGGTACAATGTTGTGGGAAGATGCCCAGGCTGAACTGTAATACAGTCTGGCCTAGATACTGTGCATGTGTGTGTGTGTGTGTGTGTGGCTGCCTGTCTGTGAGTCTATCTGCACATCTGTGTGTTTATGTGTGTGTTATGTCTTAAATGTATGCATACATTGCAGAAGGCAATTTAAGAGGTAGCCCCCCTTGCTAGTTTAACTACTACTTTTCATTTTATTTTTTGGATTTTTCCCCTTTTTCTCCCCAGTTCTATCTGGCCAATTATCCCACTCTTCCAAGCTATCCAGGCCACTGCTCCACCCCCTCTGCCAAGCCAGGGAGGGCTGCAGACTTCCACATGTCTCCTCTGATACATGTGGAGTCACCAGCCGCTTCTTTTCACCTGACAGTGAGGAGTTTCACCAGGGGTACGTAGCGCATGGGAGAATCACGCTATTCCCCCCAGTTCCCCTCCCCCCTGGACAGGCACCCTGAATGACGCAGGGGAGGCGCTAGTGCAGCGACCAGGATACATACCCACATCCGGCTTACCACCAGCAGACATGGCCAATTGTGTCTATAGGGACGCCGGACCAAACCAGAGGTAACGCGGGGATTCAAACTGGTGATCCCCATGTTGGTAGGCAACGGAATAGACCGCCAAGCCACCCGGACACCCATGTAACTAATAATTGACACATTTATTCAACCCTGATGATTTCTTAAGCACCAAAACATTACATTGATTTGGGATAAAACAAATGCTTTAACGCATAATTCAAAAATCACTTAAAACAAAAGAAGAACTAGTCCACATCTTAATCAGCCAGTGACATAGTTAGCCAAGCTGCCATGCTATTTTAAGGCCAAAACTGAAATTGACGTAAAATCAATCAAAACTTAGTAGTAGTATAAAAAAAGCACAAGCAGGATCATTTTTTTATGCCATGATGTGCATGTACGTGTGTGTGCCTATGAATTCAATATCTTTTATGTTATATCACAAGACACACAAGCTCTTATACATTGCTCTGAGGAAAGCCTCTAGAGGAAATGCTAACTTTGGCTACTATTAACTACTACCACCTCTTTCTAATTTTGGATTTCTTGAGTCCCTATACATATGTTTGCTACTCACTGGGCGCTCCACAGTCACAACAGACGTCATTGCCAGTCATCCTCTTGACCTCTGCCAAGATGGCCTTGGTCAGCTCCTGCACAATGTTGTTCTCCCCCACATGCTGGTCCCCTTTAAAGGCCTGATTCAATGCCTCCTCCTTACTGTTCTGCAACACTGAGATCCAACTATGGGGGGGGGGGTCAGCGAGGGAGAGGAGAGAGAATGCGACGGTGAGACAGGCGGAGGGAAATACAAGGAGAGGACGGAGGAGCAGTGCAAACGTGAGATGAGAAAGGGAGACGTGGGCAAGGCAAGGAAGACCAGGGCAATGTTAGAAGGACAGAAAAAAAGAATGAAAGAAAGCAAGCAAGAACACAGGCCAGGAAGCAAGGTTGTGAAGGTGGGAGGGAGGGAGGTGGGGGAGGAAAAGGATGAGTGAGGGTGAAAGGGCGGGAGAGGTGGTGGGGTCAAACCGAGGTCAACCTCATATGAGGCTGCGCGGTAGGAAGTGTGTGTGTGTGGGGGTCAAGAGTGGAAATTTGCTAAAGGAGGTAAACAGGACACTCCGGGCACATGAGTGCACACACAGGCACAGGAAGGAAGGAAGGAAGGAAGGAAGGAAGGAACTGGCACTTACATCTGACAGTCTGGGTCGTCCTCAGCCTGAAAGTGATATGTTCTGTCATCTGAGAGAATATGAAGGGATGACAACAGAAGAGGGAGAAGGGGACAGAGAGAGGAGAGTGAGATCAGTGGGTTGGACACAGATGGTGATTAATTCACCAAAGGACGAGGAAAAAGCTGTGAGCAGTTCCTTGAAAGAAAGATCCAAGTACTCCCCTGACAGGTCAGTGGGACAGTAGAGGTGAACGAGAAAAAAAATCAAGACATAATTTCAGTCCTTTTTTCTGTGTTAAGATGCAAATCACTGACTTATAACAAGAAACCTGTATTGATTTTTATTTTTTGGAAACTGGCACTGGTGGCACACTGTATCACAACCCAGACAGACTTGGCAACATCTGAGAATGACATACTGGTTCACAAAAGAGTTTGTCTGACAAAGTCCAAACATTTTGCAAAGTAACAAGTGAGCTGTCATTTCGATTAAATTTTAATGGTATCAAATTCATATCCATAACAAAGTAACTGTGAGAAGAATAAAAGTAACCAATTAACTGTTTACCTGCCGCTTAATTGTCAATGTTTTCTTACTTATTTGAGGTGCATTTCTTATTTCGACATCCAACCGTTCTTTGGCTAATTGGTAAGCAGGAGAAGGGGGAAGAGAAGGAGCCAAAGGAGGTGATGAGATGAGAAGGAGGGGAACTCACGGGATATGAGGTCGAAGCTCTTCTTTTCTTCAGGATTGTGCTTCACCTGGCAGGTGAGCAGGTTGAGTTTAGCTGGTGGCCGGTTAGCCTGACAGGGGGCAGAGAGAGAGAGAGAGAGAGAGAGAGAGAGAGAGAGAGAGAGAGAGAGAGAGAGAGAGAGAGAGAGAGAGAGAGAGAGAGAGAGAGAGAGAGAGAGAGAGAGAGCGAGAGAGAGAGAGCGAGAGAGAGAGAGAGTGTGGAGGGAGTGGGGGGGGGACAGGCGTGAATGTCAGGAATATGTTAAAGGCAAGAGACAGAGCATGCTGCATTTAAGCCATATCTAATTTCTATGGGAGCAGAATAAATAGTCACACAAGCAGCTATGGGTAAAATTGTAAGGTGTGCTAAATCTCCATAAAGACAATCATGGGGGGGAAAAACAGGGCTAATGTAAGCTGAAGCATGGCTGACTCCACTGAAGCAGTGATGCAAACAGAATGCAAACGCTCTAATTTGGCCTCTGCCCTCAGCTTTATGGTGTTAATGCATTCAAGGTTAGTGAGCAAAATAATGGGTGGTTAGGGAGTAGGGAAAGACACGTTGCATCTGTAATAGGAGCAAGCCAGCAAAAGTCATATGATGTTTGAAAATAATACATCTTTACACGTGAATGTGTGTGTGAGAGAATAAAAACTTAAGATTCACTTCTGTCTTCCCTGTGGTTCAATTTATCTGAGACGCAAAAAGGTCCTGACTGTATCGAGGGGAGGCCCTGGGTGCGAGATGCTCTGTGCTTACTGTTCCATGGGAAATGGTGAGGTATCCATTCTTGACTGTGCACTTCCTCTTCTGCCACACTTTCCTCAGCCTGTGACACACAGAAGACATTGTTTTGCTATGTGTACATACATATATTACATACCCAGCACATGCAGGTGTCCACACACAAACACACACTGACATACAGACACAAATACACACTGTGACACGGTGACCGCTAGGTAACAGTGTCATTCTTTCTAAATAAATAGAGAAGACAGGTGTTCGTTTTGACATGAGCAGAGCACAGTGTCTTGAATCAATCAAATTCCATCCATCTATCCATTATCTAAGCCGCTTGTCCGAATTCGGGTCGCGGGGATGCTGCCAGCAGTCATTGGGCAGCAGGCAGGGAGACACCCTGGACAGGCCACCAGGCCATCACAGGGCCGACACATTCACACCTCGGGACAATTTAGTATGGCCAATTGACCTAACCTACATGTCTCTGGACTGTGGGGGAAAACCGGAGCACCCGGAGGAAACCCATGCAGACACGGGGAGAACATGCAAACTCCACACAGAAGATGACCTAGGCTGACCCTGAAAGTTGGACTACCCTGGGGTTCAAACCCAGGACCTTCTTGCTGAGGCAACCGCGCTAACCACTGCCCCACCGTGCCGCCCTATCAATCAAACTGTTTTATTATGACACCTTTATGGGGATTCACACGTACAGTATAGGAAACAAACTTGTTGGCACAAGTCCTAGGGTACGCCAATGCTGTCATGCTTATTTGTTTATCAGATGGTAAGATGTGAGCCACCAATGCAAGCCAAGAATTTTCCTTGTTTCCACTCATCTATTTTATGCCTCTTTGCACGCAAATTCAATGCACCTCATTTTAGTGGACTGATGCGGATTATGACAACTAACCCATCACTTTTCTTGTACAGGTGCCCGCTGCGCTCTGTGCCATGCTCTTTGTTGCCTTGGGGTTGGTGTAGGCTGTAGGTGGCGCTCTGCCGCACCTGGGAATCCTTGAGGGGGAAAAAGAAGCACACAGACAGGAAATAAATAAGACTTGTTACGTAGTCTGAAAAAAAAATTTGAATCTGTGAGTGAAATTCACACATCAGTCTCATCATCGGTGAGTTACAAAGGCACTTCCTATCCAAAACTTTCCATCTTGACCTCCTCTGACCTGACCAGATCGATTAGTTTTCAGATAGGGATGGACAGTGAGAAAAACATATTTCCCAGGGTTGACTGTAATGTAACAGCGATGACCGAATAAAGGTCAGCATCTGGCATTTGTGATGTCAGTTCCTATGAGGAAACACTACGGGAAAGACACAAGACAACATCTGGTTGTCCTTGGAGACCGAGGTCCAGCTGTGCCAACCACTTATCACTAGACACAGGCAGTCGATAGGAAATAAAAAGTGAGGGAAAGCAGGACTCTACCACCTCCCTGCTTTTACAAGTGGAGCCACTTGGACTAAATTACACACTCAGCACAGCCCAAGGTGCTGAAAAACTGCAATGTCACACCAGAAAAAACACCCATAGATCGGTTTTTTTTTTATGTTTGATGCCACAAAGTAATTATAAATGGAGAATCAAAGCAATTAACAACGGTATGGCACTACATTACAGCAATATATTGAGTACAAAAGCACATTAAAGTAAGTAATACAAGTACAGTAATACATTAAAAATAGGATGTGAAAATAAATAAGAATTACACACAAAAAAAACCAGAGAAAGGGTTTTTGAAGAAATCCACTTACTCTTCTAGACTTGGTTCACAAAAGACAGAGGCAGCAGAGGAAAGAAGAAAGCATTTTTATAGTGAGACAGTGGGCTGCTGTATCTTGCAGCAAATATAAGACTTCAAAATAATCAGAGGGCTGGGGTTGGTTTATACTCAGTTTGATCCAATGTGCTGAGGAAGTACATGCAAAAAAGGCTATTTATATACAGAACAAGTGTGTTTTTTCTCAAAATAATTTGAATTCTCAGTCATTTAAACTCGAACTGAACCTAATATAGGATTAATTTTGCAGCAAAATCTTTTCATCAGAAAATAAGCCTCTTGGATTGTCTCGCTTAAGGTGGTTTTGATCCAAACCCTAAGTCAGCTGTGGAACAGTAAGGGCTATTGCCTCTTATTTCACCTATATAAGTCAATCCTTGTGTATAATATGAAGATTGTTGTGTTGTAGTGTTGTTATTATTCTATGTTAAATACAGTGAGAGAGCCACGAAACTGGAGTCAAATTCCATGTATGTGCAAACCTATATGGCCAATAAACATGATTATGATGATTGTATTAATAGGACCTCACCGATTTTTCCCCTTTTTTCTCCCCAATTGTATCCGGCCAATTGCCCCACTTTTTCGTGCCATCCCGGTTGCTGCTCCACCTCCTCTGCTGATCTGGGGGGGCAGACTTCCACATGTCTCCTCCGATACATGTGGAGTCCCCAGCTGCTTCTTTTCACCTGGCAGTGAGGAGTTTCACCAGGGGGACGTAGCGTGTGGGAGGATCACGCTGTTCCTCCCAGTTCCCCCTCCTCCCAGAACAGGCACCTCAATCGATCAGAGGAGGCGCTAGTGCAGCGACCAGGACACATACCCACATCCGGCTTCCCACCTGCAGACACGGCCAATTGTGTCTGTAGGGACGCCCGACCAAGTTGGAGGTAACATGGGGATTCGAACCAGAGATCCCCGTCTTGGTAGGCAATGGAATAGACCGCCACGCTACCCAGATGCTCCATGTAAATGGGTTTTTAAAGTTAACTTGCCCATTTTGGGAAATGAAAAAAGTTTGGTGAAAGGATTTAAGACTCAAACAAGTTACATCTAATACAATCAGAGTTTTGATTTAAATGAATAAAGCAGGTGAGATAGAATGCACTGTGACATTGAAGGGTCATAGAGGAAGTGAGGGCTGCTCTGTGTGTGTGGGTGTATGTGTGTGTGTGTGTGTGTGTGTGTGTGTGTGTTACCTCTTTCTGTTCCACTTGTAGCGCTGACTTGAGGACATCTCGTAGTTGAGTGAGCTGCTTCCTTTCCTCATCCTGCACCTGTTTTATCTGTTGGACAGGCAGGGTTGAAACATACCTCTCATTCTGAAATACTTAAGAGACCAACTGATGAACCTTAAATGATTTCTGTGGCCAAAAAAAAAAAGCATCTAGAGGTTCCTTGACATGTCAAAGATAGTCAATAAATACACTAGATCAAGATGACTTTTATACAAAGTCCCAGCTTTGTCCCAGGGATGACCAACCGAGATGATTTTAGTTATCCGTCTATACTGTGAGTGGTAAGAAGAATGCAGCATCTGACCAGAACAGCTATTCTTATGCATTTTCCCAAAGTTTGTCTGACTAGTAAAGTAAAAATGAATTGAACAAATGAAGTCCTTGGATCCTGGTTTGAGAAAATTTGCTGGGTTACATTATTCAATTTAGCAATGACAGAGTATTTAATAATATCAATGTCAATAGAAGAAAAGAAAAACTAGGTTGTTGGTGCTCTCACCGTGTGCAGATCTGTGGCCAGTTTCTCTATGGAAGGCTTTAGATTGTCCACTGCCTTAAGACCATCCTGAAAGAAACTTTTAACATGGAGGATATCAGGGCACATACCTCAGAGTCTTAACATACATCTCTCAAGCCCCAAATTATTGTGTGTTCACAATTCTACCTGACTGTAAATTTATTGGATGACTCAGTCATTGGTTGGATGACCAGGTGGTGTGTTCTAGGTGACCAGCACATATGGGCTTACCATGCACATCCATACATGCAACCCAAACACATTAGTAGAAAGTCTGTGCTGTAATGCACAACTCGTAGCTCATTATACAGAAGGACAACACAACAGGACAGGTTTCTTAATTTTGTCCTGAATCATATAATAAACGCTGTCCTCTACCGGTGTCCCATTGAGTCTCCCTGTTTCTATTGCTAAAATCCTTCAATTTAAATATGTGTGTGTGTGTGTGTGTGTGTGTGTGTGTGTGTGTGTGTGTGTGTGTGTGTGTGTGGTGACCACTTTGCTTTTGTGTGAAGGGCCCAGATAAAAAAAACTATATGTACTAGCCAGTCGAAAGCAGCACATTATAATCAAGTTCAAAAACGACAGCCAGAGAAAACAAAAAAATGACAAAAAGGCAAACTTGCATGCGCCTTACTTGCACTGTGCATGGAAGTACTTGATGAGGTTCTGCAGCAGGTCCACCCCCTTCTTGATCTTGATCTCATTCACTTTGAGGAGATACTGTCAACATGCATAGAATACAGATACTATTAGAGAGGGTTATGCAAGGCTAAACCAGAGGGAAAAGCCCTCAGGAAACTGCTCTGAAAACTTGGTGTTCCCCATTAAAAGATAACATTCCTTTCATCACATATCAAGACACTTTAAAGTCATATTACAGAAATGTCTTCATTAAAAAAGGAACAGATCTAACAAATGTGTTTCTTTTTTTAGCCCTTTAATTTGATCCAATGTTTTAAATTCACTGGAGTCATTAAGGGCATTTACAAGGAAGTAATTAAAACGCATATGTGGTTGATTAGCCTACATTACTAATTAATATTCATGTTCTGAAAACACCGTAATTCCACTTAAGACATTTTGTCAAGCAACAAAGTTTGCAGAATATCGTCTGTAAAAGATCAGGAAAGTTCATCAATTACTTTAGTCCCCTGTTGTCCTGTTTAAAGTATCATGGAGTTTATACAGTCAGTCATTTTGGAAAAGTGGGTGATTCATTTTTCAAGTTACATCCGATGTTAGGTATCTCATTTTGGGATGCAACCAAAGCTTTACCAAACAAAGGGTGAGAGCTGAGCATCAATCCAAAGTGCAGTGTCCTACAAACCTCACACATCTGTAGCTGGAAGAACCTCCTCTCCTTCTCCATCTCCTCAGCGATCTCTGCCCCGCTGATCTCTGTCCTGATCATCCCATGCTGCCTCGCATGCTCCTTCTTCTCCTTCTCTATCTTGGTGCTGGCCAGAGGCAACATCGCAAAGGTCAGACTGCACTGTGCCACCCGTGACAGCACCACAATCTCTCTCACACACACACACACACACACACACACACACACACACACACACACACACACAACTCCAAATATACCCAAAGGCAATCAGGAAAACACACTAACACAAAGAGGAAAGGGGAAGATGGGCACCATTCCATGCAATAGGGCATTCATTTCCATATGCTGTTTCTGTAAAAGCATATTTCCTTCAGCAAGGATGCAGCGGCATGTTCCCTCTCAAAGAGACAGGAAAAGTGTAATTCTGACCCCTAGCTGCACAGCTGCATTCATGAGCTTGGTCTTGGCTGCAACTCCATCATCTGACTACTAAGATTAAGCCTGCTCCCTGATTTTCAGCTATATTCTGGCCTGTAGAGAGACATGGTAGAGCTTATGACGAATAAAATGTGTCAAGACCAAAATAGAAACAATACTGAATCAAGTCAAAATGGAGGTAGCAGTGTGAAGCTTGGGGCAAAGTGGTCTGAACACATGAGCCAGCCTCTTTATCTAATATGACATTTGTAGGTATTCCAGCGAAACTCATTCATTATCACTCTCCTCACTTTGCATCGAGATTCATGAAGTCACACCACTTTGGGGAATTAAAAAAAAAAAAGAAAGGAAAAAAGCGTCCATTCCTGTGAATGCATGATAAATATCTGGTCTCCCTCAGGCAATGTGGTTTGTAAAAACTCATCAGTTTGAGTTCATACCATTTCTGGTTTTTAAACCCGTCTCTAAAGACAGAACAAGGTGAACTTGGTTTGAGTTGGTCAGCACATGAATCTTCAGCCCTGAGAATGCTGAAGCATTAGCAGCATTATCAGGGGTTGAACTCGGAGAGACATGTTAGGGGTCAACTGTCAGGCACCAGCCAAACTGAATGACACATCGTCATAATTTTTTCAATACAATCAGTTCAGGAAGGAACTCATCAATAAGAACAAAAATGGGAAAAACCTTTGATGCCTTTCTCATATGTGATGTTCTTGTTAACAATTTAGAGCTGGGCGTCCGGGTAGCCGGTTCGAATCCCCGTGTTACCTCTGGCTTGGTCAGGCATCCCTACAGACACAATTGGCCGTGTCTGTGGGTGGGAAGCCAGATGTGGGTATGTGTCCTGGTCAATGCACTAGCGCCTCCTTTGATCGGTCGGGGGGAGGGGGAACTGTGGGGAATAGCATAATCCCTCCCACATGCTACATCCCCGTGGTGAAACGCCTCACTTTCAGGTGAAAAGAAGCGGCTGTATCAGAGGAGCACATGTATCAGAGGAGGCATGTGGTAGTCTGCAGCCCTCCCTGAATCAGCAGAGGGGGTGGAGCGGCGACCGGGACAGCTCAGAAGAGTGGGGTAATTGGCCAAGTACAATTGGAGAGAAAAAGGGGGGGGAGGGGAAACAATTTAGAGCAAAAATGTCACCATTTACATGTATGAATGATTATATTTGACACACTTCCTGAATAGATGGCATTGAAAGGGAATTGACCCTGAGCCAGAGAAAGACAGAGATGAAGAAAACATAACTAACCACAGAGATGGATACAGAGAGCCCGCAGGCCAGTTTAGGACAGTCAGTGTAAATGCTGAGTTTGGACAAAATAGCATAATCTCTGTCTGCGAACATGAAAGGAGTCTGCAATAGTGACGGCAGACAGCAGAGAGATCTGAGATATGATGTCGGGAATGAACGGAGCATCCTCAAGGAGGAGGAGCGGAAGAATACGGCGTGGTAAAAGGATGCTTCTCAATCGCAGCAGAAAACTAGGCGCCATTGATTGTATAGCGAAGTCATCAATGGAGTCAAGCTGATGAGGGCTGGGGTGGGGTGGGGTCAGGAGCAGTCACATAGCATCCAGCTGAACTCTTGTTTTCAGTACAAAGTCAGTACTGTCTCAGCGGATCGGTGTGCAGGCGAAAAAGGATTACCCTTTCAATAAAGAATGTCCCTTGCAGCTTGCAAAATATATGACAGTGCTATAAAATCTCATGTATCCTTTGCATGCACAATCACAATGGCGTGTCATTGCAGATGGTGTTTCAGAGCTAAGGTGACCAAGTGAAGGTGGGGGGTTGGTTATTCACATTATGATATCAAGGATGTGCTGACCATGGCATCACAGTGGGGAGGTTAGAGGGGGAGAGTGGTTAGTCAAGCAGACAATTACAAGGCAGATTTCTTTAAACACACTGACATCTACATATGGCTCTGAGTCATTCCTGTCTGCTGAATGAAAACTGTCACGAACAGCGATCATATGTGTAAACAATCGCAGGCTTTGAGGAACTGCATCAATGGCCTGCACAATGTCAGCCAGTGTAGGAAGCACAATATCTGGCTTTTTCTGCTTACAACTATCTTATCAATGCTCTCATTATTTAAAAAACAAAAACGTTAGTTATATTCAAGATTCTTACACTTTTGTTTCGTAGTCCTTCCAGGCTTTATCAAAGGGCTTTTTCAGGTCCTGTGAAACAGAGCAAGAGGAAAGAAAAACAAACGGAAAAAAAGTGAGCTGAAGTATTGGTCAGAAGTACTCATGTATGTCATTTACAGGAAAGTTTACTTAGCTGCATGAAAATGCAATAAAAGCTTAACTGAAGTTGGATCTGGGTGTGGAAAATCGATGACCAATGACCGGTAAACCCCCCCCCCCCCACACACACACACACACACACACAACTACTATCAAGATGCCCTTGAGCAGGGCAGTTGGCTTCCAACAGATCCAGCAGAGCTGCTCAGTGGTCAACAACAGAAGTTGTACAAGTGGTGGTACTGGGCAGATCCCAGGTGTTACCACATGCAACTGTGAATGTGTTAAAAAAAAAGTTCCTCTGAAATTGAGCTTGTTTGCTCTTTTTGTGTAAAAAGGTAACGACGTTGACATAACGCAAGATATACCGGCTAAATTGCTGGGCAAGCAAGCACATAAGCATACATGTACACCATTACTAAAATCCAGAGGTGGAAAACTCCACTTCAGAAAGTAGAAGTACTAACCATGTATTTGCTCCACCCATGCACTAAACCGGCTGATTCTAATTAACACAACACTTCAGCCAGGTGGGAGAACTAATTAGTGAAATCAGCTGGCTTAGTCCATGGGTGGAACAAATACATGGTTAGTACTTCTACTTTCCGAAGCCGGGTTTTCCACCTCTGCTAAAATCATTGTATCACTGCAAAGATGCGCACCGGTGCCCAGGTCAGTAATTACCTATTCTCACCAGTTCAGCACAATGCATTCCTTCCTTACTAATGGAAAACAATTATGTGTGTACGTGTGTTTTACTGAAATGCTGTTCAGTAAGCTGGAACGTCCACTTCACAGATTTGGGGTGGCCCACAGCCTCCACAGCTGTCTCAGTGGGGAAATAAGTGAGGTTACCTTTGAACGTTTGGAAAGGGTTAATGTGTTTTTGACAATCATTGCGTGATGCAGCTAGTCAAACCAGCGAGCCACAATGCCGATTTTCCATCATCTTCGCTTCATGTTCAACAGCTGCTTGAGCAAAAAGCTTGATTGCCGCCGTGGCGCTGATTAAACAGCAATTAGGACAAACAATAGCAAACATTACGTGGTGCAATTGGCCGTGTCATTCCTGAAAAACCCAGTGCAACAGAAGTAATTGCCATCTTCCACCAGCGCCAGGCAGCCAGAAAGCACACACAATACAAAACAAAACCGCACAAAACAATAACATGAAGGAAGTACGTACCATTCAACTGCTAACGGTTTGGATGTTCTATCAGTAATTAAACACCAAAAGTAAACTGTGACAAGCACCAGCTGGAACCATGCTTTGAAATGAGGTTGTACTTTTAATAAGCCTGCATCCGTTTCCACACCCTGAATGACAGCCATGCGAGCAAAATGTCAAATACGATTGCATACAATTACGATGGTTAACTGATATGGGAGTTTCTCACCCAATTTAATCATTTTAATGTTATGCACTATAGTAGCGTTCTGGCTTCCTGATTGCCTTAACTTGCATATCTGTTCATGAAGAAGGGCCATTTATATTCCAACCTCTATTTTGTATAATAGGCAGCCTACAGCTACACCCATTAGAAGAGCTCTTGAGTGGATTGGGAGCACCCCTGCCGACCCTTACTTCAACAGAGCAGAGCGGCCAGCTTAACCTGACTGCCCAGAGGATCATGGTCTGGTTCACTGGGCAAAGTCAAGCAGCACTCAGCCATTCATTCACCTAGCCTGAAGGCAGAAAAAAACCACATGGTGAGAGAGAGAGAGCGAGAGAGGGAGAGAGAAGGAATAAAAAGACTATGGAAAGAGGGGGTAAAGGGTGAAAAGAAACTAGAAAGAGACTGTGAAGAAAATGGTCAGAGAGAGGAAGCTGCTAAAAGAAAAGGGAAAGAACATGGGTCAAGAGGGAGCAAGAGAGAAAAGAGAGGGTGAGAGGAAGGAAATGTCACAGCCAGACAGAGGAGAGAAATGGTAACACTGGCTAAAAATACCAGGGACAGGCAGAGTTGGGTGAGGGAGAGCTGAGCTGCCTGGCAGCGGAGGGCATCAAACTCTCCCTTTCCCCTGTTTTGCTGCCTTTGACGTTATGGGAGTGGGGACACAATTGGGAGAGCAATGCCGGACCCTCAACAATGTCCTCATAACTGTCATTACCTACTTTCAACCAAGCCCATGTAATGCAGTTCCAGTTAGCTGCTGTAGTGAATGAGTAACGACGTCAACATAGGGGACAAGGTTAAAGGAAAACTCAGTTTTTTACAACCTGGGTTTAAGAATCATAGTTTTTGCTGTTGTACATATCAGTTATGATGTCATTTTACTCACCAGCTTCATTTCGGGAAATTTGGATATGGGACCATCACTGGATGCAGCTTTACAATGGTGTCTTATAGGGCAATGGAAAACGGGGGTCAGACATATTTCAACAAATCGAATTTCACCCAATTATCTACCAGGTATTTGGAAGTGGAAATGAAAGTGCAAATTAAAAGTTATTGCCCAAAATTGTATCCATCCAATTTTATCAATGGTCTGTTGCATTGGTGAGCTACACCTGGTTCAATTTGCAGGAATGACCAGCTTATGTATGTAGTAGTACTCATTGACCGGCCAATGCATTACATTACATTACAGTCATTTAGCCGACGCTTTTATCCAAAGCGACTTACAATAAGTGCATTTAACGTAATGCAATTGAGAAGTCATCGATGATGGGAACTCATGTCGTGTTCAGCTGCCCCATAAGATGCCATTGTAAAACAGTGTCTAACAGTGGTCCCATGTCCTAAGTCTCCAAAATGAAGATGGTGAGTAAAATGATATCACAGCCAATATACACAATGTCAAAAACCACTAAGATCAGGGTTGTGAAAAAATTGAATTTTTCTTTAAAGCTGAAATCCCCGATTTTTCTCCATTAATAAGTAGTTAATTCATCCATCTAGATCATCTAGTCAGGTCACATAATACAAAGTGCCACATATACCACAGATGGAGACACTGCAGTCTCCATATACTGCTGCTGAAAATTTTGACTGGGTGGGACAGACACGTTCCTAGTCAAGTGTCTTCATAAACTTCAATTGGTCCAGAATTCAGCTGCCCGTATCATTACCAGAAGTCCTTCCATAGATCATACCACTCCTGTTCTTCAGCAAATCCATTGGCTCCCTGTTAAATACCATATCGACTTTAAGATCCTGCTCCTCACCTTTAAGGCCCTTAATAGCTTAGCTCCTTCATAGCTTTCTGAACTCCTTCATATCCACACGCCCTCCCACACTCTCAGATCCTCTTCTGCTCTCCAACTCACTACACCATTGGCCCGCCTGACTACCATGGGGTCTAGAGCCTTCAGTCATTCTGCCCCCTTGCTATGGACCTCTCTCCCACAAGAAATTCACAACATTGGCTCTCTTTCAATCTTCAAAGCCCATCTCAAAACGTACCTTTTCAAACTGGCATATTCAGTCTGATACACGCTTCATTGAGTTTTGAGCAGATGATGATTTTATACTTATCTGTTGTATTAACTTTTTATTGTCAACCCTGCTTTGTTTTGTTTTTTATGCTGTCTGATACAGTGCTGCTTGTTTTTTACTGTGTTCTGTAAGGTGTCCCTGAGTGCTCTGAAAGGCGCCCACAAATAAAATATATTATTATTATTATTAATCATACATGAAAAAGGATTGAAACGTGATAATGAAGTGGCAATGCTTCTATTGGACGAGTAATCTAGCAATACCACAATTACAGTACAACGATGTTCCCACATAGTTTGACGTAGTTTGTGTTGTATTAGTTTGCCTGTATCAGCTTAGGTCTGAGGATGCCATCTTGGAAACGGTTTACTGCTGCAATGACGGCACACAAGCGACAATGGCTGCTACACCTTGTTTGCAGTTCTCTCTGCCAGAGAGAAGGACGGATCGGAAAAATTATGGATTTCAGCTTTAAGCTTAGTCTAGCTTTGAGAATAGCCTGATTTAATAGCAAAATTTTATTTTAAGTAAACTAACAGGTCCACTGTGGTACAGTGGTGCAGTGGTTAGCGCAGTCGCCTCACAGCACAAAGGTCCTGGGTTAAGCTCGGGGTAGTCCAACCCTGGGGGTCGTCCCGGGTTGTCTCCTGTGTGGAGTTTGCATGTTCTCCCTGTGTCTGCGTGGGTTTCGGCCGGGTGCTCCGGTTTCCTCACACAGTCCAAAGACATGTAGGTCAGGTGAATCGGCCGTACTTAACTGTCCCTAGGTGTGTGTGTGTGTGTGTGTGTGTGTGTGTGTGTGTGTGTGTGTGTGTGTGTGTGGCCCCTGTGATGGACTGGCGGCCTGTCCAGGGTGTTTCCCCACCTGCCGCCCAATGACTGCTGGGGTAGGCTCCAGCATCCCCACGACCCAGAGTAGGATAAGCAGTTTACATAATGGATTGGATGGAAACAGGTCCAAATGTGCACACCTTATCTTGCGATGTAGATGAACTTTAACCCATGGATGAATAACCAGAGAAAATAGTGGACGTCTCGTAAAATGTAAGCTGATGTCACTATTTAGAGAAGAGACTAGTATTAAGTATGGGTTCCTGCCCCTCTTATTTCCACTTTCTCAGTTAATAAAAACACCTTCGTCTCACTACGATTACTGCCACTGCTGTAAGCAACAGCAACGATAAATCTCAAGGCTCTTCTCCTGCAAGATTTACTGTATAACAGTCGAACTCTCGTAAAAGTGCAACGAAAATAGATAACGGGTAAAACACTGTCTTGTGACCGTTGATCAACAACACAAGCAGTTTTCACTAAACATTAATCAAATCTCACTAAAGTCTTGAGTAACCATCAAAGTGCACATGGATGAGTGGTTTGGGTTTTCACAGGCCGCTGAACGCCAATGGGGATGGGGGCTGAACTGTATTCACGTCGTTCGGTCCAAAGGCAACAGATTAGAGAGCCCCCTCACGTACACAAAGACACAGACACACAGCGTTAACTCTAAAGCACCACCCCGGCCACTGTGGCTGAAGCTGCCCACTGGGAAGCACATATGACTCATGGTGGGCTCAAAACACGGGAGCTAGCAGGACAATAAGCAGAGGATGAGCAGGTGGGGGTCTGCTGCAAGCATGACATCATACTAGCATCCACTCCGTAAATCCCCTGTTGGCAGAAGAGTCTGATGGACTCAGCACTTTCCAGGCTCCACTCATTGTCTCATAAATCTGTGTCTGCGCGCGCGCGTGTGTGTGTGTGTGTGTGTGTGTGTGTGTGTGTGTAAGTAATGGGCTATCATAATAATCTCATCAGGTCTCCCATGTGCCTCTAGACTAGACCCCATCTCAGACATTTTACTAGTTTTAGTGAATTCATATCACGACTAAAAACCATTTCAGATATGGGGAGTCCATGCTGTTATCGGTCCAGCCAACTCCTAATGTTTCACTGTAATATACCACTCAGTATCTGCTTTCCTGTGTCCTTCACTTAACAGCACACTAAAGGAAGAATAAGAAAGCAGTAAAAAAATAAATAGATAAATAAAATAAAGACAGGAGGTGATGGCAAACTCCTTGCGATAAGGTCAACTTTTTAAGCGCCAAAACCCCATTTCCCATTGGATGTCAAATGACTTGGGGCAGATGAGGTGGAAAATGGTGGGGTTTTAGCCAAATGACACCACCGACAGGTTGTGCAGTGGAAGCCCTATAATCACAGAGCCATTAGTGGCCGCCCTCCACAGCCCTTTCAGAATATTAACAAGCTCTGAGAGGACGGCGGCCACCAAAAAAGCAATTAAGTCCTGAGTTAAATCATATGAAACAACCCTTAATGGTGTAGCAGTGACAATTAAAGTAAGGTATTGGACCCCCCCCAGTTCATGACCTCTTTTTTTTGACTGTTTCCCCCTCGACATTCTCACTTCCTGTTCATTTCTTTTTCTTTTTTTGGGGGCCCCCCCCTTTTTCTTCCCAGTTGTATCCGGCCAATTACCCCACGCTGCTCCACCCCACCCCCTTTGCCGATCCGGGGAGGGCTGCAGACTACCACATGCCTCCTCAAATACATGTGGAGTCGCCAGCAGCTTCTTTTCACCTGACAGTGAGGAGTTTCACCAGGGGGACGTAGCACATGGGAGGATCACGCTATCCCCCCAGTTCCCCCTCCCCCCTGAACAGGTGCCCCGGCCAACCAGAGGAGGCGCTAGCGCAGCGACCAGGACACATACCCACATCAGGCTTCCCACCCTCAGACACAGCCAATTGTGTCTGTAGGGATGCCCGACCAAGCTGGAGGTAACATGGGGATTCGAACCGATGATCCCCATGTTGGTAGGCAACAGAATAGACCGCTATGCTATCCGGACACCTTTCATGTTCATTTCTTATCTGAAGTTCCCGTTTTCCCACCTATTTGTGTACCTAGAAATATTTTTCCTCTCTCTATACAGCTCCTATATGACTCTTTTCTTTTCCTCAGTCAGCCCAATCTCCCCCTTGTGGCATTCATATTCCATCCTACATCCCTCCTTCCTTGCCCTCGTCCCCATCTCTTGTAAGCAAAGGAGTGCAGACTCAGTCAGGAACTTCCAAGACTTTTGCTGCCTTCACCTTTCTCTCCTTCCTGCCCTGCTTTCCTCTCTTCTGATAGTCTAAACAGTCACTTACACAGGACTGGAGTCCTTTCACCTTCCTTCTCATGGGTACTTCTCCCTGGGAGAGGACACGAGTTGGATAATGGGAGTACTAACAGCGAAGTCCTTGACTGGCGACAGACAGGTGTATGTCATCGTCACCTTTACTGGTTCATCCCATTTCGGTATCTTACCATCTTGCTCTGCACCTGCCTCTTTCCCTAAATCAACACAGTTCCTTTTCTCTCAACTCCTACAACACTGCTGACATTTACACACAAGGTCTGTACGTGTGTGTGTGTGCGCGCGCGTGCATGCATGCGCATTGTGGAGTGTCAAATGCTATAACTAGCAACCCCATTAGCCCCATGTCAAGAGAGTTAATGAGAATCATCCATGGGGTAATAAGAGTGGATGCGTGTCACCAACCCAACTCCGCTGCATAGCTAGGGGTGGAGGATGTGCGTGTGGAGGAGAGACGAAGGGGGGCAGGGAGGAAAGGAGGGACAAAACAAGAGGGAGAAAGACAGAGAGCCTCAGACACTGAGAGACAGGTTTGAGAGGATGATGGGGTGACAGAGGAAAGCCTGAAGGGATGACAAGATCAGGGGTGAAACCCCGAGGTTTTATGAGACGTGCAGAGCGACTGACAGGAGGGGAAAGAAGAGAGGAGCGCCATGGTAGAGGAGATGAGAAAGACTGTGGTGTGGTCGAGAGAGTGCGAGAGAGTGGGGGGGGGGGGTCATAGGGAGGAGTTGGCATTTCTAAGGCAACCGGCCTCATCAGGGAGGTGGCTAAATCACATTTTGTCCTAGAAAAAGCTCCAGCCAATCACATGGCTGCACACTGAAAAGTCAGGGGTCACGGTGGATGGTAATGACTGGTGATTGGATTACAGAGCTGAAGAGACTATTAAAGAGTGTCTGTCTGGCTGGACTCGGGTGGCGGACACACATGACTGACTGTTTGGCTGTCTCTCTTTACTGTTCCCTTTCACCGGAACAGATAATATGGTTGGAAATGTTACACAAGCGTCCCTACTGAGCTAATCGGAGAGCAATCAGGTGCCGGCGTAATTTAGGGCTGTTATCCAATCACCACTACAGTGATCCTTAATCACATACTCGTGTAACACTTTCCCATTCAGTCGCAGTATTCTCTAACATCAGAGTAGACTGTTGTGCTGCCTTACCCCCTTGACTCCCTTCAGGTCTCCTTTCAGCAGGCTGTCCAAAGGAAAGGTGATGATGTTGTTCATGTTCTGGAACTGGGGAAAGAAAAGAAAAAGAAAAGAAAAGAGATCAGCGAAGAGAGGTCACATTAGAGGATTTAAACCTGTGGCAAGGCTAATACTGAAGGGTTACTGTTGCTGTAGAAAGATAATACTTCCTGCATGCGAGTGAGTGAGAGTGAGAGTGAGAGTGAGAGAGAGAGAGAGAGAGAGAGAGAGAGAGAGAGAGAGAGAGAGAGAGAGAGAGAGAGAGAGAATGAATATGTGTGAGTGTGTGTATGTGCTTGTGTACATGTCAAGCTAAAAGAGAAAAGGGCGAGGCATCCAGGTAGCATAGCGGTTTATTCCGTTGCCTACCAACATGGGGGTCGCCAGTTTGAATCCTCGTGTTACCTCCAGCTTGGTTGGGCATCCCTGCAGACACAGTTGGCCGTGTCTGTGGGTAGGAAGCCGGATGTGGGTATGTGCCCTGGTTACTGCACTAGCACCTCCTTGGGGCGCCTGTTCTGGGGGGGGGGGGGAATAGTGTGATCCTCCCATATGCTACGTCCCCATGGTGAAACTCCTCACTGTCACGTTAAAAGAAGCAGCTAGTGACTCCACATGTATTGGAGGAGGCATCTGGTAGTCTGCAGCCCTCTCCGGATTGGCAGAGGGGGTGGAGCAGAGATCGGGACGGCTCGGAAGAGTGGGGTAATTGGCCAGATACAATTGGGGAGAAAAGTGGGGGGGGGGGCGATTGTATGACGAGAGTGACAATACTTCAGTCACAAGTCCACAGAAAACACATGCATGCACCCATAGAGTTGTTCTGTTCCTTCAACCTTAATGTTCTGCAGGAGGTAAAATGACATTGAGGGGAAAAAAAAACCTTATGATAACAATCTAACATTCAAACCATCCCAAAAATGGGGTATAAATGCCTAATCTCAACTGTGACTCTCTCTTTATACCTGTCAGTATCACAATCCTCTTAGCTGACAGAGAACCAAGTGTGTAAAATTTCACATGGGTAACACAAAAACAACAAAAACAAAAAAGACACAGGAGCGCTATGGGCAGTGGGCAAATATGCCCCCTGCTAGCATGCTGTTTGGATATGGAAACACCTTTACATGTGTAGCTAATGGAAGCACTTTAAGAGTGAGGGAAATGTGCTTTACAGAGATTTCATTACACATTCATAGCTAGATGAGGACTTCGCCATTATCTCAGTAATTCAAGGATCTTCTCCTGGATCGCCACCTTGCCGTGGTGGATAAGCTTGCATATACTAATGATCCCAAGAGCTATGCCATCCAGAGCTTGGTTCCTGTAGGGTCAGGTGACCCTACAGGAGGGGGGCATGTGGTAGGTCAAGAGGGAGGTTCCAGACGAAGCACAATCCAACAAAGACCTCAATGGCGGACCTGGCAGAGGACAATGCCAGTGAAGGCAGATGAAGGCTGCAACAGAAGGTGGTCCCCTATCATCTTGGTTCTCCATGCCACTGGACTATGGCCACCCCCTGCCAAGGACCATGTGGTGGCCGCAGGCACATTTATTTATTCATTGAGGGGGGGGATTATTGTTTTATTGTGTGAAGCACTCTGTGTTACATTTGTTTGTATGAAAAGTGCTATACAAATAAAATCTGATTGATTGATTGATTGATTGATTGATTGATTGATTGATTGATTGATTAGCCACTCCACGTAGAAAGCTGTTACATGCAAATGTCGTCCCACAAGGATACCCACAAGGACCTAGAAGGAGGACAGTCATACTGGACCCTGAGTGACCGCTAATGATGAATTCAAGGGCTTAGGACAACACGGATACAGAAATCCCCGTGTCAGAAAGCTCTGGGCAACTTAAAACGCGGCCCACTGTGGGACACTCGCCATATCGGTCCCTCCACTGTAGCTGCATTTGGCCAGCAGCTGCCTGAAGTCTTAGCTCCTTTCACTGTGGTAAATGACTCTGTTGAAAATTTCACTAGTGACTTAAATGTGGCCCTCTCTAGTCTCCTCGATTCAGTTGCACCTCTCACTACCAAAGCTAGGCGACTAAAGAGGCCTACACCCTGGTTTAATGATGAGACACGTGCTCTTAAGTGGACCTGCAGGAGACTGGAACGTAAATGGCGAAAATCGAAATTGGAAACTTTTTACCTATCGTGGCATGAGTGTTTATTGAAATACAAGCATGCTTTATCTTCTGCAAAAACATCGTATCTCTCTCACTAAATAAATATTAATAAACATAACCCCAGATTTCTCTTTGACACTGTATCTAAACTTACTAAAAAGCAGTCGTCTATTAGCTGCTCACCATTCACAGCCCATGAATTTCTAGATTTTTTCTGCAATAAGGTTGAGGAGATCTTAAATAAAATTAGTTCTTCAACTCCATCTACTCCTGCAGATCCTGTCATACTAAATTCATATCTACACAATGAGTCACTGTCAGTTACAGTTATTACAGCTTTTGAGACTATCTCACTTGATACTTTGACTAAGTTCGTGTCAGCTTCTAAACCAACTGCTTGCCTACTTGATCCCTTACCACCAAAACTTTTTAAAGACCTCTGGCCTTTTCTTGGACCTACAATGCTAGACATCGTTAATTTATCTCTTACTACTGGCATTGTTCCCAGCAGTTTTAAGACAGCTGTGGTTAAACCTCTACTTAAAAAAACGCACCTTGATCCAGGGTCTCTTAATAACTATCGGTCAGTCTCTAATCTTCCATTCTTCTCTAAAGTACTAGAGAGAGTTGTGTATCAACAACTTTTGACCCATATAAAAGAAAACGATCTATATGAACCTTTTCAGTCGGCTTTCAGGCCCTGTCACTCCACTGAAACTGCTCTGACCAGAGTAGTAAATGATCTTCTACTGGCGATCGACTCTGATTCCACTTCTGTGCTTCTACTACTGGACCTCAGTGCAGCCTTTGACACCATTGATCACTGTATACTTTTGGATAGATTAAATTGTAATTTTGGTGTCTCTGGCTTAGCTCTCTCTTGGCTTAAGTCCTACTTATCTGGAAGAACACATTGTGTCTGCTATAATAATATTATATCAAAATTTTCTGACATTAAACATGGTTTGCCACAGGGCTCAGTACTTGGCCCTCTACTTTTCTCTCTTTACATTACACCTCTTGGCCAAATTATACGCAGTTACGGAATAAATTTCCATTGCTATGCTGATGATACTCAGCTGTATGTGCCTATAAGGGTTGATGATCATACTCAAATCACTAACTTAGAGGCCTGCTTGGCTACTGTGAAAAACTGGATGTCACTTAACTTTCTGCTTTTAAATTCAGATAAAACCGAGATGCTAGTCATTGGCCCTGCTAGACATAGACACCAATTTGATCAAGTAACGATAACAATCGACAACTCTGTGGTTTCACAAAGTGTGACAGCCAAAAATCTTGGTGTTACGTTTGATCCCAGCCTTTCCTTTGATAAGCACATTAAAGAAATCACCAAGACTGCCTTTTTTCATTTAAGTAACATATCTAAAATTCGGTCTTTTCTCTCCATGGCTGACGCAGAGATTCTAATACATGCATTTGTTTCATCCAGACTTGATTACTGTAATGTTCTGTTCTCAGGTCTGCCACATTCTAGTACTAAAAGTCTTCAGATGGTTCAGAATGCTCCTGCTAGAATCCTAACTAAAACTAGGAAATTTGACCATATTACACCAATTCTTGCCTCCCTTCATTGGCTTCCTATCCATATTAGATCAGAATACAAGGTGCTTCTGCTGACTTATAAAATCCTAAATGGGCTTGCTCCATCCTACCTGTCTGATCTCCTTAAACCTTACATGCCATCTCGAGCACTTCGTTCTCAAAATACAGGGCTCCTGTGTGTACCCAAAGTTAAAAAGAAGTCAGCTGGTGGCAGGGCCTTTTCCTATCGGGCTCCATTTTTGTGGAATAAACTGCCTGTTGCCATCAGACAATCGGAGTCTGTTGAGTCCTTTAAATCCAAACTTAAAACTCATCTTTTTGCCTTAGTTTACAACTAGTTGCCTTTAAGTTGAGTGCTTCACAACCTGTACTGGATGGCGGGTTGGTTTGCTGTCTCAATGAATTTACCAACCAATCTTCTGCCGACGAGATTATCGGGTATAGATTATGACGAATTGATGACTTAATTGATTATGGCTAATGACTATTGCAAACTGTTCTCTTCTCTAACATGTCTTTTCTCTCTCTCTGAATGATGTCTTCTCCTTTCTCTTTCTCTGTGTTTGAATGGTGTCATGTGAGTCTCTCTTGCATGCATGTGCGGTCAAGTTCTCCTCCTAGGTCTCCATGGTGATGGTGGCCGCCATTTGGATGCTGCCTGCCCTTCCACTACTCACCTAAGTTTTTCTTAGTACATGATGATACTGGTCGCGTGGCTTGGGTCCTGGACTGCTCTGTTGGCACGTGGACACTGCTTGGCATCCTGTGCATCATGTTTTTCACAAATTTTATGTCTATTACAATTCTGTTATCCTCTTTCAATGTTGTATTATGTAAATTGCGTGAACACAACATCCATTGCACGCTGTCCGTCTTGGGAGAGAGATCCCTCCTCTGTTGCTCTCCCTGAGGTTTCTTCCTATTTTTTCTCCCTGTTAAAGGGGTTTTTTAGGGAGTTTTTCCTTATCCGATGAGAGGGTCTAAGGACAGGATGTTGCGTTGCTGTTAAGCCCACTGAGGCAAATTTGTAATTTGTGATATTGGGCTATACAAATAAAATTGATTTGATTTGATTTGATTTTGATTTCTCACTTGATGGGTGTCAAGATTTTTTTTTTTAACAAATCTTTGAGTGCATTTAAAACCAGGCTTTGGTACATTAGATCCAGCAGATATTCGGTGTTTCAGTGGCACTCTGGCTGTTGCGATGGAAAACTGGAGCTACCCCTAAGGGCTACAAGTTTCAAGTGTACTGTGTGTGTCCGTGTGTCTCTATGTGTGTATGTGTTTTTGAATGCATATGTGTGTCAGACAGAACACACACAAGGTGTGACCCAAGGGGATGAAGACAATTAGGAACAGGATGGAAATCTACTTTCAATCCTTGGGGATTCCACGCATACACAGGCAGGCAGGTATTCACATGCACGCACGCACGCACGCACGCACGCACGCACGCACGCACGCACGCACACAACACAACACAACACAACACAACACAACACAAACGACTCACCAGGTTTTTGAAGAGTGCAGTTAGCTCCTTGGTGAAAACAGAGAACTTGAGGAAAGCAGATCCCAGGTCAGGATCATCTCTGTACACACAGTTCTCCCCAAACTTTTCCAGTGCCTGTGTGTACTGCTCCTCATTCTCCACGTGGGCTGCAACACACACACACACACACAGTCAGTTTTGACAGGTACTAACTAGGATCTGGATCAAGGCCTCTTAGCACTCTGATCTTTACAAGTCAAAAATCAATGATCCAGAATGAATAATAAATGATAACCCTTGAATAAGCCAAAGATCCACTCTAATGGCTCTCTAACCCCGTCACTCCTCCCTTCATTGATTCCTGACATGATTGAAATGTATGCGGCAGAGATAATAACACTTGGGAGAAGCATGTCCCCTTGTTCTTAATACTCTAGCACCATTTCAAATGAATAAGTGGTCTCATCCTTCCATTTCCATTGTGGGCCCACCACATTTTCAGACAGGATAAGAGCAACTTTTCTGAGGAGAAAAAAAAAGCCAGAGAGAACGGCGACAGACAGACAACATTTGACAGCGTTTTCTCAAATACACAGTTTGCAGTGAGTTTGAACTGAGGCGTGTCTGCTTGTTTGTGTTTCTTGCTCGGCTTTTGTGCGAGGCTGACATTTTCCTCTCTGATCACAGATTCGTCTGAGTCCAGCTGCAGCGTTTCCATTGGCTGTGATTAGCAGTGCGCCAACAGGAAAGCATTTCCTGGCTGTGATTTGTCAAAGCAATTCATACAATTCAATTTCAAGCTGGTGCTGCTTTCAAGCAGGCAGAGAAAGAGCAGTCAAGTCCATTTTATTTGTATAGCCCAATATCACAAATTAGAAATTTGCCTCAGTGGGCTTAACAGCAGCACAACAGAAAAACAAAGAACACCTGTGAAACAATCTTTAATCCCTACATTCTGTAGAGAGATGACAGAGAAACCTGCAGACAGAGACAATGGGGGGCAGGAGGTGGGATGGGGGGGCACTAGAGCAATAATAAATAAAGAGGGAGATGACAATAAAGCAACCCTTTGCAGGTCCCTCAGCTCAGGGAAACCCATAAAATGGACCATGACAGATGCCGCACAACATGTCAAAAGTCCACCTAATTTACTGCTGTGTTAGACCTGGCTTACTCCACTTGGTACAGTTACTGCTAAACTCGGCAGCAGATTTCCGGTAATGCCTTTGGGGTGCTGACAAAAACGGGGGATAGGCATGATGGAACTCCAGGGACCATTACCGTGGCAACGACGGGTCTTTTCACTGTGAGGTGATGTGGTGTGGTGGAGGGACAGGGGAAAATAAAGAGGGGGGGGGTAGAAAGCTGAGAAAGGGTGCGAAACTGTACATGTGTGTACAACCATCATAAAGCACCTGCTGCTACACCGTGACTCAGCTCATTATCTGCCGAACGCACACGGACACACGCATACACAGCGACAGATGGGCAGCCAGGCAGTGGCTCATAGATGTAAATGGATAAGCTCATGTCTGGGTTTCACAGATATTCATCGTATCAAGAGGGAGAAATATGAAAGCCACCGAGTCACTCCTTGAAGGTCTCCTCACATTAGAGAGGGAACTGATTTCAGTCACAAAAATAATAGCTGATGTATTGGGTGAACTGGCTGATAAGGCTGCTCTAACACATGGGGGACCTTATCGCCATCGCTGAGGTTTGTGGACAAGAGAGTGACCTGAACAGTGTCTAGTAACTACAGTTCAGTACACTTATCTACCTATTTCTTGGCCTATCTGGTTGTCGATCAGCTTGCTTTGCAGGAAAGTGGATACACCACTCACGTATAGTAGTTTTAGTCTTCTTTTTTTTGTGTGTGTGGATTTCTTCCCCTTTTTTCTCCCCAACTGTATCCAGCCAATTACCCCACTCTTCCGAGCCATGCCGAGCTCTGCTCCACCCCCTCTGCCAATCCGGGGAGGGCTGCAGACTCCCAAATGCCTCCTCCGATACATGTGAAGTCGCCAGCTGCTTCTTTTCACCCGACAGTGAGGGGTTTCACCAGGGGGACGTAGCGCATGGGAGGATCATGCTATTCCCCCCAGTTCCCCCTCCCCTCTGAACAGGTGCCCTGACTGACCAGAGGAGGTGCTAGTGCAGCAACCAGGACACATACCCACATCCGGCTTTTCATCCGCACACACGGCCAATTGTATCTGTAGGGATGCCTGACCAAGTCGGAGGTAACACGGGGATTCGAACCGATGATCCCCTTGTTGGTAGGCAACGGAATAGACCACTACGCTACCCAGATGTCCCTGTAGTTTTAGTCTTAAGACAACAGAAAGGTGGAGAGGGAGACGGGGTTCGCGAGTGAAACAAGAGAACATCATGTCAAGATTGGATTCTGAACTAATGGGATTTCAAAGACAGACTCGCCTCTTTTCTATCCTTCACCTTCCTTTCTTCCTTCCTCTGACGAAATTAGACTAGCTACGGGGATTATCAAAAGGCCTCGTCCAAATCAAATTAAAACATTCTCTGGTAGAATTTCTATTCTGCTGAACATGACTCATATCACCATTTGACATCTTTAGAATATAAATTTAGCGGTAGAAAAACTGAAATAGGATATGAAAAATGCATAAGCAGACACCCCAAAATATAGACGGTTTCAGTTTCAAAGCAGCAAGATGATGCGTCGTTGGAGGGGAAAAGTATATTCAACCACTGCATCTGTCACACAAAGACCACCGCCGTGCACGTGCAGCCTTATTGTTTACACACTGGCTCTGGCTGCTTTGTTGTGGCCATGCCAGGGCGTGGAGCCAACGGGGCGGTGGCCTGCTCTTCATTTTGAAGTGGCGTATGAGAGCTCCGAGCGCTACTATTCACCCACGATAAAACAGTACCGCCTCCCCCACCGGGCTGGTCAGTGTGTTCATTCATATATGTCGTAACATGAATTAAATGTTATAGGCATGCTTGGAGAAGTCTGTGCCTGCTTCAAGATCACACCTTAAACCTTAAAAAAAGTTTTTGTAATCTAGTGAACAACTTCTACAGCGGTGTGGAAGGGTAGAGTAAAACAGAAGGCATGACACACGAGACACAAGGACAGAACATCCTGAAATTAACCACAAGTGCCTCAAAACGGCTGTTGGTTGGTGACCGAGATGGCACTGTTTACATCATCAATGTAATGAGTGCCTCTCATATTGTCCAGTGCTGTTATTCCCAAATGTTACGATTTTGTAGGGGTTGAAAGCCTTGTTCAATGGTTCTCGTTGCTGATTAAGACATTATTCATTAGCAAAGATTATGACCTTCTGGTTTTGAGATTATCCAGTATGATGTGACCTGTCTATTTTCTTCCTTTTTTTGGCTTTCCCCCCTTTTTCTCCCCAATTGTACCTGGCCAATTACCCCACTCTTCCGAGCCGTCCCAGTTGCTGCTCCACCCCCTCTGCCAATCCAGGGAGGGCTGCAGCAGACTACCATATGGCTCCTCCGATACATGTGGAGTCGGCAGCCACTTCTTTTCACCTGATAGTGAGGAGTTTCGCCAGGGGGACGTAGCACATAGGAGGATCACGCTATTCCCCCCAGTTCCCCCTCCCCCCTATATAAGTCATCAGCTGAAGCTCGTCATTCAATTACTCTAATAAAGGACTCTGTATGAGTGCAATCATTTTGTCGACCAATGCGTCATGCTACCTACTAGGCTTGAAGAGGTACCACGATGTGCCCTTCCTTCCATCCATTCTTGAGCTGGTATAAATTGTAAAAAAAAATAAAAAATAGTTTGGCTGAAAGCAATGGCATGGTATCTGGAAGAAGATGAGGGCACGAAAATATGGTGAGAGAGGGTTACGGAGAAAGGTTACTGTTTAGCTTCCTTGGGTAACCCAACCTAAGGAAACTGGGCCTTGAAAAATTCATAGACATACTATTACTCTTACATGTGTGTATACACACACACACACACACACACACACACACACACCCACACAGTACTTTCAGACAAATTATTTCTTGTCAAAGTCGTGTGCGAAAGTTCATTTCCCTCTCTCTCTTACACTCAAAGACCCCCCTTACACGCACGCACGCACGCACGCACTCACACACACACACACACACACACACACACACACACACACACACACACACACACACACACACACACACACACACACACACACACACACACATCTTCAAACAAACATAAAGCTCCCGTGCTCCTGCTGGGGATTATCTAACCTCCCCAAGACTTGTTATTTCAGTTTCTTCCGTCCCTCCATCTCTATCTCTGTCATTCTCTATCACACACACACAGACACACACACACACTAATCACCAGATAGCAGGCTGGCCTGTGCTTCCTCTCCCACACTCTTGTCCCATCCAGCGTGTTCATTCAGACTTCCAGCTAGCCAGGGGCTAACACTGGGCCGACCCTCACATCACACCAGGTCTCGTATCTCTGCAAACTGCGTTGAACACCACTGGAGTTAACATCCACTTAAGTCCAGCGCTGTAGACAGAAGGGGTTATAAACTGGAGTTACACACTAAGCCCACAGAAGCAGGACATCAAGAGACAGGGTGAGGGGAGTAGGGAATGAGGGAGTTAAAAAGATGGAAACAGACAGAAAAAGAAAGAAGAAAGAACGATGGAAAGAGACATTAATCTAATGGAATTATGTAGTGCTTTACTCAATTACCTGGCAGTCATGGGAGTGAAAACGCTGCCTGTGCAGCTGCATTTTCTCTCCCATGCATACAAGTGAAACCCACTGCATGACATTGGCTGGCCAGATACCACTGAATCCAAATGATAACCCGAGCTCTGCATTATTCATCAACCCAATCCAACTATAGTCATGACTCCTTCGCTCTTTGGCAACTACAGGTCCTGGAAAATAACTTTTTCTGTCTTTTCTCGTGCTCCTGTAGCCATTATCTATTCAGCGTTGTGCTTCTCCCGAGCCTTGGCACTGCTGTTCTTGCAGCTTCACAATATGTCTGCTGTGCTGGAGATGCTGCTGGATTATTGATCAAAACCCACAACCTGACAGGTCCCTCCAGCAAAAGTTGGGCAAGACAGACAGCGACGCTCTCATTTCCACTCTCTTTCTCCATTTCTTTCTCTCTCAACAGCTCCATTTCTCTTTCCATCTCCTATCTCTCTCTTTGCACCTCCCATCACTCTCTCCCTTCTATACTATAATCTCTCAATTAATTTTGCTTTATGGTAATGATCGTCACCAGAAATGACACCGCCAAAGGATATTTGCATTTACTAATTCAGCAAACGCTTTTATACAAAAGGTGATCACTGAGCGCTAAATCATACCATAGCAACGACACATGCATGTCAAAAGTAAAACACAAAATTAACGTTTTTGGTGAACCGAGTGTTTTCAGTAAACGTTAAATAAATTTCACTATTTCAATAAATTACAGTCAGTACATCAAAATTCATTGTTATTTAGGTTCAAAAATACTATGCACTTAACATGCATATGGATTTATCATCGGTATTTAACATATTATAATTTCAACATATTAGGAATCAGGAATTCGCCGACGAGGATGGGATTCAAACCCACGCGTGCAGAGCACAATGGATTAGCAATCCATCGCCTTAACCACTCGGCCACCTCGTCGATGGCCGACAGGGAAAAAGCTGAAAGAAGAAGTGAAGGAATCAGGAACACTATTTGTCATTTGTCAAATGAAATATTGTTTTCCCCAGCCCACAGCAGTGCAACACAAAGACAAAAACACATCCAAAAACCACAAAAATACACATATCCAAACTAACACATATATCCAAATTATACAAAGGAAAAAGAAAATCACTGTCCAAGGGAACGAACGCCAGCCAGAATGACTGTCGAAACTGCCGGTCTGTATGGGCTAGCAGTTAGCTTAGCCTGCCCCACTTCCGCATCCTGTCAGACCGCCCTCATTGTTTCCTCTTCGGGCGCAGCTCCAGGCAGGGTTGTGGTCCCTGGGCCCACTGGATACAGCAGATCAAGCTCTCCCAGCCAATCCAGCACCAGCTCTCCCAGCCAGACACCTTCAACACACCTCCCCGCACTCCACATGATACCAAAAATACCACAGTCAACACCAGGCGAGGCCACCGCCAGACCGCCCTTGGTGTTATCAGAACTGCCGGTCTGCGTGGGCTAGCAGTTAGCTTAGCCTGCCCCGCTTCCATGTCCTGTCAGACCACTCTCAGTGTTTCCTCCTCAGGCGCATCTCCGGGCAGGGTCATGGTCCCTGGGCCCACAGGATGCAGCAGACCAAGCGCTCCCAGCCCATCCAGCACCAGCTCTCCCAGCCATCAAACGAAGACAAAACTTACAGACGCAGACATGGACAAAGACACTGCATGGACGGTGCTGGGTGAAGCCACTGCAAACGTGAATTTGCGCAGCCATCTTCCCACACCGGTAATGGATGAGGCCGTGCTGCCATCTTCCCACACCAGAAGCAGAAAAAAATTACTGCCAGATAGGACATTTTGGACATATTACCATGAATATTTCATGTGCATCTGTGCATGTACATGTGTGCACGCATGTTAGCTTGGGGCTTGGGGTTATGTTTTAAAGTTAACATGTGCATTTGTATGCATGCATGTTTCAAATAGTATTACTGGTTATTAATCAAACATTGAAGTACTGCTCTGGCATTGTGGAGCTTTGCACATTGCAGTCTAACAGCTAAATCTCTGTCGACCTCCCTTGTCATACAGTGACCACATATTGTTTTTCTCTTTGTTGCTGCAAGTCTTTTTCTCTCCCTCTCTCTCTCCTCGTTTCTTCCCACCCCGTCCCACATTCCCACTTCCTCCCACAGTTCCAGCCAACTATTTCTCCTTTCCCCGCTTGTATTTGCTTATACCCTTTTCTTAGGTCTTTTTTTTCTCTCCCCTCCTTGTCATGTTAGTCCTGTAATCATTTTTCCCTGTTTTATTCTTTTTTCTACCGACTCCCCTGACCTCACATAGACATCATGTTCCTGTCCCAAACCACACCAACGACTTCACATCATTTCTATTCCCTGTATATCACACCCCAAGGTATTCTGGTAGGGGGGTGAGGCTCAGCAGCCATTAACACCAGAATCTTGTTTGCTGGTTTTTCTCCAGAAGCAATTTTGACCGTCAGCTCTGTGTGTTGTAAATGTCTCAGTATTTCAGCTCTGGAACTGACAGACGGAGAAATACCCACACCTCGTCCTGTCTCAAACACACGGACAGCAGATGTATGTCTTTAGACGGCACAACCACCTCCCTAAATACAGTGTTTTTTCCATGTTTTAATCAAATACAGAAAACACAAAGTTCAAATCTCATCGCTAACACTGCCGTCCATGTGTGCATGCGTGGGTGAATGTGAGGCATTCATTGATTGTAAAGCGCTTTGAGTGGCTGTTGCAGCTAGAAAAGCGCTGTATAAATGTAATCCATTTACCATTTATCTCCCAACTCACACGGTGTGTGTTGAATATGCCTTTATAACATAGTTTCCAACACACTGACGTTCTTGCTAACACTGAATTGAAGACCTGAATACCTACATTGGCATCTATTGAAATATTGGTGATTTTCCATTACTAATAATGCTCTTACTGCCAGTTTTCTGGGGACCCAGTGGAGGCTGCCAATCCCCTCCACCCACCACAGAGAGAGAGAGAGAGAGAGAGAGAGAGAGAGAGA
Source organism: Lampris incognitus (assembly GCF_029633865.1). NCBI lineage: Eukaryota > Metazoa > Chordata > Actinopteri > Lampriformes > Lampridae > Lampris > Lampris incognitus. The sequence continues at coordinate 22,697,991 of NC_079226.1, forward strand.
GAGAGAGAGAGAGAGAGAGAGAGAGAGAGAGAGAGAGAGAGAGAGAGAGAGAGAGAGAGAGAGAGAGAGAGAGAGAGAGAGAGAGAGAGAGAGAGAGAGAGAGAGAGAGAGAGAGACACACACACACACACACACGTGACAGGCATGCTGGTCTTTTGGCTGTCTAGCTGAGTGATTGGCGGTCTGCCTACATGCCCAACGGTCTTGCCTCTCATCTCCCAGCCTGCGTGATGGCAGGTTGCATGTCTGGCTGGTTAGCTACAGTCCAACTAGCTGTCCATCTTAATTTTTGTCTGTCTATCGCTGTCATTGTCATGCCAACCTTTAATGCCTACAAACTAGCAGCAATTTCAGAAGTGGAAATTTGCTAGTAAGGACAGTAACTGGAAATAAAGAACAATTCCAAAATGTATGCATTTCAAATATTAGCTCCCTTTTAAAATGTCAGCGGGTAACTTCATATTTCGGGGATGTCTTATGTCAACTGTTGCTTATGTCAACTGTTGCAAACCCCCCCCCCCCCCAATCATAGAGTGGCAATATGATACAAACATTTATTTACAGGCTGTAGCTCAAAAGACTATGGAGGAAGAAGAGGAGTTATGCTAACAGATGAGGTAAAGTAAAATTGCTATTTGCATGTCTGTGCCATACAGCAATCCCCATATTTCCCAGGAGGTTTTGCACCTTGAGGGGACAAACACATAGAGAAAACTAGGCTTCTAGGGAATTGATCTGAACAGTGAATTTGTCACTCTCCCATAACCATTACACTATATGACCAAAATGAGTTTAATTATTATATGTTAAAGCAAAAAAGTTACCAGGTGCCGCTTCAACTAAGGTATAGCCTACTTTTTAAAATACACCACAACTTAGATGTTAAAAAGAACCCTCTTATTCTTTTGGCTTGTTCCCTGTTTCTCAGGGGTTGTCACAAACAGATTTTTGCCCTCCATAGTTTTTTTGTCTGATACATCCCTCTCCCGCAGTCCAACCCTCCTCATGTCCTCCTTTATCTGGTCTTTGCATCTTTTTCTTGGTCTTCCTCTTTTTCTTTTGACAGGTATTTTCAGGTCCAATACATTCTTTCTTATACTGTCCATGCCTCCGCTCTGTACATGTCCAAACCATCTCAATCTTGTCTCTCTCAACTTCTCATCCATTCCTGATCTTGAACGTAGCTCTCACTTCTTCATTTCTCTTCCGGTCTTTTCTAGTCACTCCAAGGACAAACGCAGTTAATCTCTGCTACCTGTAATGTGGATTCTAGCCTCTCTGTTGAAGTCACTGCTTCCATACCATACAGCATGGCAGGCCTAACCATTGATTTGTATACTTTGCCCCTCACCCTCAATGGCATTCTTTTGTCACAAAGCACTCCAGCTACCTTTCTCCATGAATTCCACCCAGATTGCGCCCTTTTCTTGACTTCCTTCTTACCACCGTCTTCTGTCTGTATTGTCGATCCTAAGTACTTGAATTCATTAACTTCTGGAACATCGCTGCCTAAGGTCAATCCTGGACTTCCTACTTGCTTATTCATACACAGGTACTCAAGTCTTTGTTTTGCTACTCTTTAACCCTCTGATCTCTAGCACTTCTCTCCAGTCTTCAAGATCTCTCTCCAACCTTTCCTTGTCCTCATTTGCTAGCATAATGTCATCAGCAAACATCATACTCCATGGTGGTTCTTGCTTAAGATGTTCTGTGAGGCTGTCCATCAGTATCACAAACAAGAAAGGATTCAATGCCATTCCTTAATGCAGTCCTACCTTTACCTCAAACTCACTTGTTGTTCCCACTGCACACTGAACTACGGTCTTACAGTCCCTGTACACGTCCTGAATAATGCTGATGCCATTTTCTGCCACTCCCTTCACTCTCGGGCAATACCACAACTCCTCTCTCGGTACTCTGTCATATGCTTTCTCCAAATCAATAAATACGCAGTGCAATTCTTTCTGTCCTTCAATTTATTTTTTAGCTAAGGTCCTGAGTACAAATATCACATTTGTGGTACTTTTTCCAGGTATGAATCCAAATTGTTCTTTCCCTATAGTCACTTCCTTCCCAAGTCTCACTTCAATCACTCTCTCCCATAACTTCATTGTATGTCCCATCAATTTTATCCCTCTGTAGTTGTTGCAACTTTGAGCATCAGCCTTATTCTTGTAAATTGTTACCAAAATGCTCTTTCTCCATTCATCTGGCATTTTCCCAGTCTGTATTATGTTGTTGAAGAGTCTAGTCAGGAACTGTATGCCAGTATCACCTAAGTATTTCCAGACTTCTGCTGGCATATTATCCGGTCCCACAGCTTTTTCATTTTTCGTTCATTCCAGTGCTTTTATCACCTCATCCCTTGTAATCTCTCCCACATCCTCTTCATTCCTTTGTGCTTCATCTGTCCTTCTTTCTCTGTTATTCTCTTCATTTATTTTGTGACTGAAATAATCCCTCCACCTCTATAAGATATCCTCATCTTTTGACAGTACTTTTCCATCTTCGGCCTTGATCAGTTTTACTTGTTCAACATCCTTGCTTACTCTGTCTCTCTATTTGGCTATTCTATATATAGCATTTTTTTTCCAGAAACTGTCGATGGTGTTGTAAGTGCTCAACTAATGAGGAGTGGACTATCAACACAGATACAGGAAAAAAGTGTTAATGCATTGCAGTACAGGCCTGTTTCGTGCGTCTCGGAATCACCAGCTGCTAATGTGGTTCAACAAAGTATCATACAGTTTACATTGCCCTGCTTCACACCCCTAATTTCGGTTGGACAGCAACCAATCGGATGGGGAAACATTCAAACTATAACATCCAACGGGGTAGGTACTTATATATATATATATATACACTACCGTTCAAAAGTTTGGGATCACCCAAACAATTTCGTGTTTTCCATGAAAAGTCACACTTATTCACCACCATATGTTGTGAAATGAATAGAAAATAGAGTCAAGACATTGACAAGGTTAGAAATAATGATTTTTATTTGAAATAAGATTTTTTTTACATCAAACTTTGCTTTCGTCAAAGAATCCTCCATTTGCAGCAATTACAGCATTGCAGACCTTTGGCATTCTAGCTGTTAATTTGTTGAGGTAATCTGGAGAAATTGCACCCCACGCTTCCAGAAGCAGCTCCCACAAGTTGGATTGGTTGGATGGGCACTTCTTTGAGCAGATTGAGTTTCTGGAGCATCACATTTGTGGGGTCAATTAAACGCTCAAAATGGCCAGAAAAAGAGAACTTTCATCTGAAACTCGACAGTCTATTCTTGTTCTTAGAAATGAAGGCTATTCCATGCGAGAAATTGCTAAGAAATTGAAGATTTCCTACACCGGTGTGTACTACTCCCTTCAGAGGACAGCACAAACAGGCTCTAACAGGTACTATTTAATGAAGATGCCAGTTGGGGACCTGTGAGGCGTCTGTTTCTCAAACTAGAGACTCTAATGTACTTATCTTCTTGCTCAGTTGTGCAACGCGGAAGACTTCCTACACCGGTGTGTACTACTCCCTTCAGAGGACAGCACAAACAGGCTCTAACAGGTACTATTTAATGAAGATGCCAGTTGGGGACCTGTGAGGCGTCTGTTTCTCAAACTAGAGACTCTAATGTACTTATCTTCTTGCTCAGTTGTGCAACGCGGCCTCCCACTTCTTTTTCTACTCTGGTTAGAGCCTGTTTGTGCTGTCCTCTGAAGGGAGTAGTACACACCGGTGTAGGAAATCTTCAATTTCTTAGCAATTTCTCGCATGGAATAGCCTTCATTTCTAAGAACAAGAATAGACTGTCGAGTTTCAGATGAAAGTTCTCTTTTTCTGGCCATTTTGAGCGTTTAATTGACCCCACAAATGTGATGCTCCAGAAACTCAATCTGCTCAAAGAAGTGCCCATCCAACCAATCCAACTTGTGGGAGCTGCTTCTGGAAGCGTGGGGTGCAATTTCTCCAGATTACCTCAACAAATTAACAGCTAGAATGCCAAAGGTCTGCAATGCTGTAATTGCTGCAAATGGAGGATTCTTTGACGAAAGCAAAGTTTGATGTAAAAAAAATCTTACTTCAAATACAAATCATTATTTCTAACCTTGTCAATGTCTTGACTCTATTTTCTATTCATTTCACAACATATGGTGGTGAATAAGTGTGACTTTTCATGGAAAACACAAAATTGTTTGGGTGATCCCAAACTTTTGAACGGTAGTGTGTATATATATATATATATATATATATATATATATATATATATATATGTATCATATATATCCTTCTCTCCTTCCTTTGTATCTAGTCTTTTGTACATGTCCTTATATGCTCTTGCCCTCGCTACTGCTCTCTTAGTTTCTTTCTTAGCTTTCTTGTATTTATTCTTGTTTTACTCATTCTAGTTTTTATCCAGCTTTGGCCAACTTTTTCTTCGTTATGCAGTGCTGCATAAAGCACCACCACCACCAACTTTCCTGTCTCTTCTTTTTACCCCCTTGAGATTTCTCCTAGCACTCGCCTACCTGCTTCTCTTAGTGCTTCTGCTCTTCTATCCCAATCTAGTGGCAGTCTATCTCCCATCAGCTCTCTTAACTTAATCCTAAGCTTTCTCTACAAGGTTCCTCTTTCAGCTTCCACCATTTCATCTTCCATGCTGCTGGTCTTTGTACTCTTGAGTTTCCTTCTTGACTTTATTTGACATATCAGTGGTTTATGTTGTTTTGTTACACATTCGCTTGGCACCATTTACAGCTTCCCTCACGTGCCACTTTCTGCATAAAATGTAGTCTGTCTACTTAGTTCTGTCTCCACACTCTTGTAAGTTGCTGTCTGATCTTCTCTCTTTTTGAAATATGCATTAACTATAGCCATATCAACTTATCTACTCCCCACCTACATTTCTCATTCCAAACACAAATTTTACCATGACATCCTCATGACCACCATTTCCTTCTCCCACATGTACATTCAAGTCTGCTCCAATAAAAATGCTTTCATCCCCCGGTATGCCTGCCAGTCCAGTTGTCTTCAGAAATTCACTTTTTCTTCCTCATTGCAACCCACCTGTGGTGCATATGAACTCATTATATTTGTCAGATGTCCATAAAAATCCAACCTCATCCAAATCAGCCTATCTGATTCCCTCTTTACATTTATGAATTTCTGTTGTAGCTCTCTGTCTAGGATTATTCTCACATCATTCCTTTTACTGACTGTGGTAGTATATCTTATAATCTCTTCCAATCTCTCTTGGCTTGCTTCCTTTCCACTTTGCCTCCTAAACACACTACTTGTATTCTTCACCTTTTCATCATGTCTGCTATTTCTCTCCCTCTGCTTGTCATTGTCCCAACACTAAGTGTGGCCATAGTCTTTCTTCTTTAGCTGTATCTTCTATCTTTTCTGTCAGGCTTGTACCTCTCCTCTCCTCCATCTTTTCCTACATTCCCCAACAGGCACATAGTTTCCATCAGTACCCTGTGAGGGCAGAGCACCAATGGCGGTCGTTATTAACCCGGGCCTTGACTGATCCAGTATGTCATTCCTGGTCCATATAAAGATTTGGCAGAATTTTATGTTGGATGCCCTTCCTTACACAACCAATAACCCTATGGACGGGGGCACAGGTAAAGCGCTGGACGTCATCCCAGTATTCTTGGACTTAAGCCCATGCCTGTCACCATTTTAAATAGAACCTAAAAGTAATTATTCATTTCGCACAATTTTTAAAGAACATCTTACATTTTTTTCACACTTCTGTTATGATATATACCCCATAGTGCAATCTTTCATTTCAACTGAGAAATTACATGGGAGAACCAATGTGCTGTGTCGATTAATATCTTTTGCTCTGTTGTTTATTTTTTTTTATAAATTTATTTCTGATTTTTCCCTTTTTTCTCCCAATTTAGTGGCCAATCGATCCCTATTTTAATTCAAACACCCACCCTCGCACTGTATGCGTTCGCCAACTGCATCTCTCCGGCCGGCAGTCTCGAAGGAGACCGCCTCGCCACTTTCGTGACAAGGCGACTCCAAGCCGAACCACTGTTTTTCCGACACACACAGAGACGCATTCACGTGACGAACACAAGCCGACTCCGCCCCCCTCCCGAAGACAGCGTTGCCAATGATCGCTGCTTCGTCGAGTCCGGCCATAGTCGGATCTGACGAGACCGGGGCGCGAACCCCAGTCCCCAGTGGGCAACTGCATCGACACAGAGCCGATGCTTAGACCGCTACACCACCGCGGACCCTTGCTCTGTTGTTTAAATCGAGTTTACAGTTGAAAGTTTTGGTTTTTTTTGGGGGGGGGGGTTCCCCCTTTTTCTCCCCAATTGTACTTGGCCAATCACCCCACTCTCCAAGCTGTCCTGGTCACTGCTCCGCCCCTTCTGCCAATCGGGGGGGGGGGGCCGCAGACTACCACATGCCTCCTCCGATACATGTGGAGTCGCCCGCCGCTTCTTTTCACCTGAAAGTGAGGCGTTTCGCCGGGGGGACATAGCGCGTGGGAGGATCACGCTAGAGAAGGCGCTAGTGCAGCGACAAGGACACATACCCACATTCGATTTCCCGCCCGCAGACATGACCAATGGTGTCTGTAGGGATGCCCAACCAACACGGGGATTGGAACCAGCGAGCCCCGTATTGGTAGGCAACAGAATAGACTGCTATGCTACCTGCATGCCCCCAGCCGACAAGTTTTTGATCCAGCCACACCCCACACAGGCATCATTACAACCATTTTGGATTTTCACGGTTAAAAAATCTCATGCCCTACGTTTACCTGCTCACAAACAGTACAGACATTCTGTATTTTTTTAAGCCGTTTGTCAGTTTTGCACATTTTTAACCATCATATGGAGCAAACACGTATACGTATACAAAGAAACACACGCAAACAATCTATCTCTCACACACACAACCTATCTCTCACACACTCTCGCCTTGCTGTTTCTGCCCTCTGTGTCCCCCGTCTGTGACAAACTCAGCAGCATTGTCCATGTCATAGCAGAGGGCCAATGCAAACATACAGCACAGGGCTTAGAGAAGCCATCCTGCTTGTGTTCAAAACAGATCAGAGTTTGGACAGCAGTTCCGTAATGTCTGTAGATAAGAGAAGGTGACCTCAGTTGAAGCCAGCTTCCCTCAACAAAAGGTCCAAAGTAAACACCTCGGAGAGACACAGACAGCGGTACCTCCAAGGACATAAAACTGGCAGTGTTTCTTCCCTAAACACAGATAGAAATCTGGACAAGGTTCACTTGTAGGCAAATAGCTTGCAAAAAGATACCCTACCTGTTTAACTGAGATAGGGACGTTTGTCCACAATGACAATACTATTCACCTGCCCGAGACACCTGCAGCTTCTACGTTTATGGGAAAAACAAAAAGAACTACACCTGACAATGAACAACTGTGGTCTAAACATTGCGTTTGTTTGTTTGATAAATAAAGCCTATGGTGGAGCATATATCTGTGTGCGGATTTCCATTAACAGCCTTTAAAGCTTTATTCTCCTGCAACGGATAAATCCCATACGTACATGTCTCCATCAGTTGACTTTAACTTAAATCAAGGTATTAACTCTGTGCATTTACATAAACAGCTGAACAGAAGAAACTAACACTGGTATACACTTGAAAAAGCGTGTGTAAATTTTCATACGCACACACACATGCACATTCCCAAAAGACTTATGCAGACAGACAGACAGAGACACACACACACACACACACACACACACACACACACACACACACACACACACACACACACACACACACACACACACACACACACACATTCTAAAAGGACTTATGCACAGACAGACAGACAGACAGGACACACACATGAATGTCATTTTCATGCCATGTAGTAGTGGCTTAAGTGAGTGGATGGTAGTGACTCGTATTTGTGTGACACACACACACACACACACACACACACAAAAGGCAGGGCACCCCCTTCCCCAGCTGTTTCCCTTGAGGTCTAGATCAGACAGCTGTCCCTCTGGCCTGAACAGAGCCTGCACTGTTCCCAGAAAAGACATGCTCAGCACATTGTTTAGAGCTCTCTCTCTCTCTCTCCTGGTGCTGTCATACAGGCCAAACAAAAGATTGTGGAAACACCCTACACTACTGTCACTGCCAGCTTAGCATGGTGATACAACACACACCTACCTGCATACAACTAATTAGAGGTTGGGGGGAAAAAGTGCATACGGTGCAAAATCGTGATACTAAGCCGTGCTATGATTTTAACACTGCAGAATTTCCCCTGAATCGCATGCTGAAGCACAATTAACAGAGGCCACAAAGAGGTTTGTCGAATTTGAATTGCTTGAATGTTCACTCAGAGAAGCATATTCCTGTTTTAAGCTTTGGCAACGCATGGGCTTTTAAATAAATGCCTTTTGTGGTACATTTAATTTAAATTATCGCAGTTTTCCCATTTTTCTGTCGATCATAGAGGATTGGAGCCCTAAAAAAATAATACCGATTTTCCTTTTTTTTGGGGGGGGGGGGGGACAGGGGTTGCTATACTCTATTGATCCCCGTAGGGAAATTCTTCTCTGCATTTAACCCAGCCTAGCTGTGTAGCTAGGAGCAGTGGGCAGTCGCTGTGCAGCACCCGTGGACCAACTCCAGTTCGTCTTGCCATGCCTCAGTCAGGGGCACAGACAGGAGTATTAACCCTGACATGCATGCCTTTTTGAGGGTGGGGGAAACCGGAGCACTCAGAGAAAACCCACTGCAGACACAGGGAGAACATGCAAACTCCACAGAGAGGGCAACCTGGGAGGACCCCCAAGGTTGGACAACCCTGGGGTTCGAACCTAGGACCTTGTTGCTGTGAGGCGACAGTGCTAACCACTGGGCCACCGTGCCACCAAGAATATTCAAGTTTTAAGCTTCGGTAACACATGGGCCCTTAAATAAATGCCTTTTGTGGTACACTTATGACCCGTTTTTCTGTAGATAAGAGAGGATGGAGCCTTGAATAAATAATAATGATTTGTAATATTCATAATAAGATATTTGAAGCATCACAATATGTATCAAATCAGTGCTAAATATAAAAATCGGGAGGACCAGCCCTAGTGCTAAAAAAGTGCTCCAAAACAGAAACCTATCCTCTCAAAAGCAATGCCACAGTTGCCCATTATCATTAAAAAAAAGGACTCATAAAACAAAACAAAAAAACATGTCAGACAGAGTGGCACTGAGCAGTGGAAGGATGTTATGACTGATGGTAGGACTTACCCAGACCAGATGTGTAGATGGCCTTCACAGACTTCTTCATTTTGTACAAAACACTGCGGTCCACATCCAGCGCCTGAGCAGACGGCCAGACAGACAGACAAGAGGAAGGGAATAAACAAAGGATACAGAAAGCAGAGGAAAGAGAAAATAATTTATCATGCAGTCTTTCACCATAAAACCCATAACGGTGCGGTGTATGCTTAAAATGAGAAAACATTACAGCGTGCCGTGGGGCAGCTGAGGAATTGTCCTGGATGACGTTTGCATCATTACACCATTACCCTGTCCGAGTTAAGATACTGAGGCATCTTTACTCACTGGTAAGCATCTAAAGCAATATGAAGCCAGGTATAATCATATGCATATGCCCGCTTGCAGTGCTTAGCGTGTGCACATCGAGTACGAGTGTATGTGTGTGTCCTTGTGCAGTCTCCACTCTCTCTACAAGCAATGCATTATTCAAGACAAAGCTAAGAATAGATCTCAGTTCCCTTGTCAGTCAGGCTGTACAAAAGGGCAAGTGTGTGCATGTGTGTATGTGAGAGACAAAGGAGCTCACAGATTGATTATAATGACAAGAGAGGTTTGTATCAGAGGCCGCTCACAGTAAGTACATTTTTGCAAAGACCAATAAACACGGACGTACAAATACCCAAATGAATCAGGAGCAAACTATGAATAACTATATGCACAAACACATACACAGACAGACAGACAGACACACACACACACACACACACACACGAATACCCATATATTTATCACACCCGCACACACACACACACAATTAACTTGGGAATGCATTGTGGGTCCAGCTAAGACAATGCCCCACTGTACCGCTGATCTGATGAGTGAGGGGATGTCAGTCAGGGGATTTGGGAAATTAGTTTTTGGGACTTTAACTGAGAAAGTACACCCGAACAGGGCCAGAACAGGCGCCACTCTCTCTCCTCTGCTTCCCCAATCTGACTGACTAACACAGATCGGATCCCCCGAACCCACCGAAAACAAAAATGAAAATGCACAATGACTCCCATTCAAACTCAACACTCGCTCACAATCAGACGAACACACAGGCACGCTTGAAACTTCAACTTGTAAAACCAGTGGGTGTGATGACAGAAAACATATCTAAATCCATAAACTGGTTCCAGATTAATATCTAAACTAATATTAATTTCCTACTGCACAACGTAAAATAATCACTATGCACCGTTTTCCCAAGAGTCATATTTCACAAAGATGGGAGACAAAAATACAGAGAGGTTAAGCAAATTCAAGGACGAGAGTGTTGAGGGGATAAGATGGATAATGTGCAATGACAATATCAATATCAATAATAATAATTTGGACAGATAGTATGACAAAAAGGCAGACAGAGAGACACAAGGAGATAAAAGCGCTGACAATTTCCTTATTTGCTCTTCTATCTGTGCTGCCCTGCGATGACAGGACCACCTATGAAGTGTGGAACGGGACACCCAGTCAGGCTGTTAGGGTATATACAGTTACATGGGACCGATTCAGTGGAGATAAAAGATAATGAGAAAAGTCAAATAAAAGAGGCTCTATTAAAGACTCGCCTCAGAGTTTATCTCCAGCTTACGAGCCATAATAGGCCAAAGCTGGCCGTATGCAGTGTTCATGGGGTATATTTAGTACGAACTATCTGATATCTCCAACAAAGACTTCTAATGACACTGAAGACATTGAGTTTGCAAATTAAAACGCTAGTTTTCAGTTGCCCTCGGTGGCTCGGCAGCGCGGTGGTCCAGTGGTTAGCACTGTCGCCTCACAGCAAGAAGGTCCTGGGTTTGAACCCTGGGGTTGTCCAACCTTTATCCTCTGTGTGGAGTTTGCATGTTCTCCCCGTGTCTGTGGTGGGTTTTCTCCGTGTGCTCCAGTTTTCCCCACCATCAAAAAGACATGCATGTTAGGGTTAATACTCCTATCTATGCCCCTGACCGAGGCATGGCAAGATGAACTGGAGCTGGTCCGCGGGTGCTGATGCTGCCCACTGCTCCAGGCTACACAGCTAGGATGGGTTAAATGCAGAAAAAGAATTGCCCCACGGGAGATTAATAAAAGTAGTAAAATCAAAAATTAGTAAAAAAAAAATTAACCCTTTACTGGTTCCTCCGAAGCCACCTGGAACTGGTAATGGTGGTCAGGTTTGACCTCAGCACGACCCCTGAGCAACATTATTATCATGGGTAACGCCTTCAGCCAGCCCACCATGTGAAACCACATTCAGCTGCGCTTTTAGCTCCGCTGAATTGATTTAACACAACGGGAAAACCTAGAAGCAAAGTGATTCAACGAAGTGATAGCATACAAAGAAGGGAGAGACAGTGAATCATTTCATTTGTGGGAATAGTAAGAGTATAAACCCTGTGGGCCAAAACAACCACATCTTACTGCTATGTAGATGCTCTGCCACGGCACAGAGGCATCCCTGATTGACCATTTTTAAAGGGTATCCAAAACGGGTATATTGAATCCTAGATGTAAAGGCAAGATAAGAAGGGGGCAAAAAAAATGTCAAGATGATCACGGCTACATTCGTCACCGAGGGAACAGATGCTGTAGCTGGGATTAGCACCGCTGCTAATCATATGCACAGATGCTACTGCCTGTTAGCCTGCACACCATTACTCACTGCAAGGTTTGACACTAGGTAGGTCATATCACAACATGCCTCATACATATATGTGGTTTCTCCCACATGCTGTCAAATTGCCTGATATGGACGGACACAACAGATACCACACATCTCCAATGCAATCTTTCTGTAAATTTTGAAAAAAAGAAGATCAATTCCAATGACAAATCTAAGTTAAAAACAAATGAATGATGCAACTCGTAGATTCCAAAGCAGCCACAGAATCCTTCATCGATGGGCATGTAATACCCTATTTAGGAAGGTTTATTCTAAAATAGTGGCACAGTGGCTAGTGTGGTCGCCTCACAGCAAGAAGGTCCTGGGTCCGAGCCCCAGGGTAGTCCAATCTTGGGGGTCGTCCCAGGTCGTCTTCTGTGTGGAGTTTGTATGTTCTCCCTGTGTCTGCGTGGGTTTCCTCCAGGTGCTCCGGTTTCCTCCCACAGTCCAAACACATTGCAAGTCAGGTGAATTGGCTGTACTAAATTGTCCCTAGGTGTGTGTGTGTGTGCGTGTGTGTGTGTGTGTGTGTGTGTGTGTTTCGGCCCTGCGATGGCCTGGTGGCCTGTCCAAGGTGTGTGTGTGTGTGTGTGTGTGTGTGTGTGTGTGTGTGTGTGTGTTTCGGCCCTGCGATGGCCTGGTGGCCTGTCCAAGGTGTCTCCCCGCCTGCAAAACAATGACTGCTGGGATAGGCTCCAGCATCGCCGCGACCCTGACAGCAGGATAAGCGGTTCGGCTAATGGATGGATGGATATTCTAAAGTAGGCCGAACTCGCCATTTGAAAAGTATATGACATTTCTCTTGGAGAATTATTACTGGAATCAAAGAACAACATACTGAGGAACAGGGAACAAGCCGAAAAAAGAAGAAGAAGAAGAAAGAACAACGTACTATTGGCTTACACTTCCATTTTTAGACATCTTGAGCCATTTGCTTACAAATAAGATTACCATTTCTGAGAACAATTTGTGCTTTTCAGAAATTTCAAATGAGAATCATGCTCCATTTTTGTGTGCGCGTGTGTGTGTGTGTGTAATAGATATAGGTTTGTAATCATGAACTTAACATACCATGATGGTGCTTAAACTAAGGTCTTTGCTGTATTAAAATGTTAATGTCCATGAAGACATCTACTATGCATAAGCTAAAGTGAAAATCATCGTTAAAAGTAGCACATCCTAGTAGTGTACCGTTAATCCTTTGCCAGACTGTGCGTGCATATTGAAAGTTGCAAACTAGAAGCTACTTGTTTTTCTGTATAAATGTAAGCCTTGCAGCGCTGTGGTTTTAGCCCCCCCATAAAGTCCTGTAAATGACTCATCTGTCTGTTACACATGCCTTTATCTCATTAGCTCTGTCTGGCTAAAATAGCTTTCTAACTGTGGCTCAGACTCCCCACCCCCCACCACACACACAAATACACAGAGGCAACTCTTGTTTTATTTCGCCAAGAAACTGTATTACACATTGGGTAATTGTGTTAAAACACAGAGACAAAAGAGCGCAGCCATCGCTCTAGCAAGCACTTCAGAATGTCATCCCCTTCAGCCTTCAGCTCCCCACCCCCCGCTCTCACACACACACACACACTTTTTAAACGGGAAACCCGAGATGACCGCTGAATGCGCTTCCCTGAAGGAGGTGATACAACCTTGGGCTATTAGATCTGAACATTAACTCTGCCTCCAGCTCCTTAAATTGGGCAGCGGCAGAACTGGAGAGAGTACTTACAGCCTTAAAAGCATTTCTGCTGACGTCAGGGTTTGCGGACGATGTGTGTTTGTGCATGTGTGTAAGGACCAAGGGGGAAGATTTCTTTTGTCTTCAGGGTGGATATATTTGCTAACTTCCGGTTGAATGCCAGCTTTTGACTGGAAATGAATATACTCTAAGCTGATGCTGATCAAGATGACGATAATAATCCACACAGTACATTTTCTTAATGAAAAGTCCAAGTTATTATATTTCCTGTTTGAAATTCTACTTAACGGCACAAGATGCAATGCTTGCCGAGCATCATTTGAGGCTCCTAATTTGTAAAACAGCAGGTGGTGGATTTGAACACGCGCGCCGGTATCCATATTGTACCACAAAATGTAGCTATGCCACATGATAGTCCCTATTCCAGGGTCTCTTCTACTGTCTCTGGAGACCAGTGAGTCAATCAGCAAGACTTTATGAGTTCATTATTCCCTGCACACCTATTTATTACAGCAACTAAATTATCCCATTACTTGGGGAGGGGGAGGGGGTCACATACTAAAGGATAAAGGATCCTCTTTGAATTTCATCCATTAGGTTTTGTTCATGCATATTTGGCCTCTTATACTGTAGTTATAAGAGCACTGATCAAAATAACATGCAGCATGATGTTCTTTTGCCGAAACATAGGTCAGAAATCATGACCATTACAGGAACCTCCTTAAAAACATTTGGTTGGGGCATCTGGGTGGCGTGGCGGTCTATTCCGTTGCCTTACAACACGGGGATCACCAGATCGAATTCCCATGTTATCTACGGCTTGGTCGGGCGTCCCAACTGACACAATTGGTCGTGTCTGGGGGCGGGAAGCTGAATGTGGGTATGTGTCCTGGTCACTGCACTAGTGCCTCCTTTGGTTGGTCAGGGCGCCTGTTCGGGGGGGAGGGGGAACTGGGGGGAATACTGTGACCCTCCAACGCGCTATGTCCCCCTGACGAAACTCCTCATTGTCAGGTGAAAAGAAGCAGCTGGCGACTCCACATGTATCAGTGGAGGCATGTGGTAGTCTGCAGCCCCCCCCCCCCGAATTGGCAGAGGGGGTTGGAGCAGCGACCGAGACGGCTCGGAAGAGTGGGGTAATTGGCTGGGTACAATTGGGGAGAGAGAAAAAAAAGCCATTTGGTCTTCTTCCTGCTCAACAAGTGAACCAAGTTTGGAGCCATTTGATACGTTTCCATATCAGGGTTGAATGGTTTGAAGCACAGAAAAAACCATAACCATACCAATGGCATTTACATTACTGCATGGTTTGACATGGAATGGTCGGAAACCATGCTCATTTCTGGATTTTTTTTCTGTGACACTTGATAATAGTGCTTCATGCGACCAGAAGGTGTGGTTAGGAGGGCTTAATGATGTTGAAATCAATGAACTGGCTTTATATTCACCCCACATCCAGTGATGCCACATCTGATATGGTGTAGATATCCAATGGCATCGTGATTACACCCTGCACTGATCCTACAGTACCTACTGAAATCACAAGGAGCAGCCATTTGTCTTTTTAGATCAGAAAACAAAAGAAATAAATGTATGAATCTGTGTCGGGGTCAGTGGAGGATGTGCATTACATATGTTGGGTACTTGGGATTTAGTAGCCCCCCATCTATTTTTTATTTTATATACTTACCTTCTATTTCATATACTTACCTTCATTGACCACTCACTACTAGTAAAGAGGAGAATTGTCTGCTGTGTTGTTGTGATAGCCGGTTCTCGCCACAGGAGGGCACTGCAGGTTAATTGCTTCTAGCCTGTGTGACGTAGTGCTGGCTCTCGCGGTGCACTCTGGGGCATTCGGGTAGAGTCGTCAGATGAGTGTTGCCGTTCGTATAGTGAGCCATGCTCTGAAAACGTGTCCTCTGTAATGTCTATTTGACAGGTAAGCAGACTAGTTAGACATATGGAATTAGGATGGTGATTAAATATGATGTGTAGGTGGGATATGGATGCCTATTAGAAATACCCACGAAGGGACTTTCATATTTATTTTGATAACGTCATATCACTGGCTAACGTTAGCTAGATTGCTAGCGAGTTGCTAACGTTAGCATAGCCATAGCTCCCGCGGTCTGAACCCATTGTTCTGTAGCTTGGCTTTGACATTGTCTGTATGTGTGATTAGTCTCCCTTTACTATGTTTAGTGTCTCCACACTGTGTAAATATGAAGGTAGGCCTATGTGTGTTGCTATTTTGATCCCCCCATGTTCCGTAACGTTATATACTATTTAGCTTTGCTAGCGGTAGGCTAGACTAATGTGAATTTATGGAAGAATATATTTGGTGCTCTTATTGTGTATAAATTGGAGATGAGTGTTGCCGTTCGTATAGTGAGCCATGCTCTGAAAACGAGTCCTCTGTAATGTCTATTTGACAGATTGAGTAAAACAACAAAAACACCAGCCCTTGTAAGTGTCATTCTTATCAAGTGTGCTACACATAGGTGGACGCCATGGCATGGGGTCACTTGTTCTAGTCACTGCAGTTTTTCTGTGGGACTTCCTAATCCTGATTTCAGCTCCAACGCTAATGAAAACACTAACTATAACCGGGCACACAAATCCTCGCCAGCACAGCTCAGCACACATTGGCCTCATTACAGTGAGCACGACTAATTATGTCAAGATGGTCTGACACACAACCTCACACCTCTAGCATGTACCAAGACCATTTAGAACAATGAATGAATAAAAAAAAATCAATATCTAATGCTTCCAGTGTATTTCTTCATGATCATTCAACAGACAATGCCTTCACGTATGTGAATGCAGCACTTAGTATAATGCAAGTCAATTACAGCATTAACAGGCATGGCCCCAATATGTATGACCATTAAGTACTAAGTCTATCGTGCTCAAAAGAAAACAACCTATTTTTGAAAGTTAAAAAAGGGATGGGGAAATCTTTCTCTCTATCTTGCACGGAGCAGCTTCTCAAACTCAGGGTTTGACAGGGTAATGGAAGCTACTTATTGCATCCACAGTATTGATCTCTGATGGAAATGTGCATAGGTCTACTTTCTTGCATCTGAAAATGTCAGCAATATTAAGTCATTACAACATCATTAGTGCCTTTGGACACTGAGGAAGGGTCAAAAACAGATCTACAGCTAAAGTCAGGGCCAGAAATGGGTGTTAAACTGCAGTGATCATGGTTACGTACAATATGCTTTTATTTTTCGTTTACTGATAAGTTAGCTGTAATATCATTCCTTGAAATGTTGGACATTTATCCGTGTGGAAAAGTGCAGCGAAACAGAGCAAATAAACACGACAGCAGAGCAGCAGAGGGGGCACAGTCAGGCACACGGTGACCAGTTTTATTCTATTACTGTGAGCCGCTGTTAGTGAACCTGGCACCCAAAGTGCACCTGGGCTCCCTGGCAAAAGAATGACTGTTTTTCCCGAAGCAAGACAAGCTAAATGGACAGGCTATTTGTGGCAATCTGTTCACTTTGCAACTGAAGCATTTGGTGCATATGCCGCATAAACACAATCAGATGGCAGCTGGGTGCGCCGCACTGGTATGATGTAAAGACTATGATTTTAACACTGCATCAACAACTACTGCACTGCAACACTGCCTTCTTCAGCTGCAGACTACCACATGCCTCCTCCGATACATGTGGAGTCGCCAGCTGCTTCTTTTCACCCAACAGTGAGGAATTTTGCCAGGGGGACGTAGCGTGTGGGAGGATCACGCTATTCACCCCAGTTCCCCCTCCCCCCCGAACAGGCGCCCCGACCAACCAGAGGAGGCACTAGTGCAGCGACCAGGACACATACCCACATCCAGCTTCCCACCCGCGGACACAGCCAATTGTGTCTGTAGGGACGCCCGACCAAGCCAGAGGTAACACGGGGGATTTGAACCAGAAATCCTCGTGTTGGCAGACAATGTAATAGACCGCTACGCTACCCGGACGCCCCGCACAGAGACTTCTGAAGATATACCTTCAGATAGTTAAAAAAAATAAGTAATGCAGAGCCATTACTTATGTCAACAACCACAGTTGAGCTGCCCCTAAGCAAGGCACTTGACTGTTAGTCGTTACACTGCAGCTGTGCAGTGGCAAACAAAGGTACAACTTTCTATCTGTGAATATAAACCAGTGTCACTGCCAAATAGGATGCACACTCACTGCTATGCACTTTTACAAAGCCATTATCACAGTCAGATATAATGATGAATCTCACCTGTTAAAGACTATTTTCATCATCGCTCTCATACCACTACTGCAGGAATTACCCATCATGCTGGCTACATGGAAGAGCTACGCTAGTGGCTGACCTCCAGATTACAACACTAATCAGCTCCTGAACCAGTTTGATTAGCCAAAGCCTGACTGTGCACAGAGACATGGACACCAGTCTCCTTTGACCCAAGAGCCGACGTAGACGTAAACACACACACGCGCACGTACACACACACACACACACACACACACACACACTTCAATCTCCAGAGAGGGCTCTGTCAGGGAAAAGGTTAAGACAAGTGGGGGACAGTTGGGCAATAAAACAAGTCCAGCTGAACACCCATACTGCCCTCAATCACTCTCCCTACTCTCCCTCTCTCTTACACACACACGTAAAATCAATCTTTTACCAACTGCCACTCTAACGCACTCAGTCTCTTGGATCTGCTTCACTTTGCTTTCCTTCTTCGTGGTATTTGAGTGGGTGACTCTTCACCAAGAACTATAAGCCACTTTCAGTCTGTGTCCTCTTGTTTGTGGCACAACACAATCTAAAATTAAGACACATTTAAACCAACAAAAAAAAAAACCCTATTAAAGTGAGCGGGGAATTCCAGCGAGAAGTCAGTTTTTACTGTCCGGGAAAATAGCTGAACCATCGCACACTGGGCTTTATACACAACGCATGAAGTTGCTTCACCAGCAAACTTCATATGACATAACTGTGAAGTCAGCGTTTTTGTCTCCCGACAGCGACTCCCTCCCCGCCACCCCTGTGGACCACAGTGGGGTAAGCGCGAGGTCAAATTGAGCTGAATTGACTTAATCTGTTTCTTAATAAGTGACATCATCATCACCGTCATTATTACAGTTAGGAAACCCCAGTAGTAGCCAAATTAGAGAGACGAGCACAACAGCACAGGGTCACTTGGGTCGTTGCCACAGTGATCACATCACCAACCGCCTTCCTGATTTGCGAATGAGGGGGCTCAAGTTGCAAAGCCTCTGTGAACAAAGATCAGATACTGTGGATGTAATGCATGTGTTCACATGCATTATGTGCCATGAGAGAGAGCAAGAGAGAGAGCGAAAGAGAGAGACAGGAATAGCAAGACAGAGATAGACAGAAACAGAGAGGAAGGAAGAGAGAGAGAGGGGGACAGACAGAGAGACAGACAGTGACAGGAATGGAGAAACACAGACAGGAATACAGAGACAGAGACAGGAACAGAAAGAGAGACAGAGGAATAGAGAGATAGAGGAATAGAGAGACATTAGAGAGATACTGAAATTGAATTGAGAGAGAGAACTGTATATCTAAAATGTTAATTGTGCTAAGCTACTTAACTGCTTAAATTAAATTTCTCCGGCAATTGGGTTTCCTTTCTACAACATAACACGACGGCACTGTCTTTCTGAAGATAACCTATAAGCATTTTGAGCAGACATAAACATTGACACAAATAGGTAATGGGTATAATCTTCTGGTCTTCTATAAACACACAGAAAGTTAATTTGAAAAAGTAAATACTGACAGGCAATTTCCCTCTCTACCAGTCAGTCCACTTCCTCCTGGCTTCGCAGCCACCACAACCACCACTGGAAATAAACACCAGAACAAACAACCCACGGCCCCGAAACGGCTGAGGAGTGCCTGCTCAACAGAGGCCCGTTTGACTGCGGTCACGAGGCACAGCTTAGCTAGGCAAGCACGAAATTTGGCTATACGAGCCCAAACCAGAACGAATCACTCCAGCGTGCTTGGCCCCCGCGTTTGCCAAAGTCTTAATAACCAAAACAGGGAGGGGGGAAATTAGCAAAGGAAGGTCGCTCATACGGTCATTTCATAACACCGCCATTGTCTCTTCTCTCGGCATTTCAGAGTACGTTTTAAAGCCGCTTCATTCCCCCGTCACGCATGAGAAGAATGCAACACAAAAAGATGTGTGGATACCCAAAGTGGCAGTGCAATTTGTTTTAAATGGTTTTTCTATAACCGTCTTTTTCTGTTGATGCTGCCGTCCGGTTGAGCTGAAATTCGGGAGACTGGAAACAGCCCTTATGTCTAAGTGACTAAAAGCCTCAATTTTCTGTCACCTGTTGAAAATGAGGCCAAAGCTGGGAATTAAATCTGGCTTGGGTAGATAAAGTAAAAATGCGGCAGCCAGAGGCAAAGGCAAAAAGGGAGGAGGAGGAGGAGGAGGAGGAGAAAACCAGAACAGCAGATGCGGCGATAGAAGAACAGAGAGGAGTGAGAGATGAAGAAAAAGCAAAGCGAGAGGGTCCAAATCACCCGGCCTTTTTTCACTTAGCTCTCTCTGCCTCCTTCTCCTCTGTCTAAAGAAAGGCATTCCAGGATGATTGCATGTTGGAGTGACTGACTGACAGACAGACAGACAGACAGGACAGAGACCCTGCCCCATTGTTCCAGTCATGAAACTATTCTGCCGATTACAGCATGTCTGGTCGACGAGGCTTGGTCCTGCTTAAGTGCCAAGCCAGCATCCTGCACGAACCACCCACCCACCCACCCGCTTCATTCAAGGCAAAAAAATATATATTGTGTGGGTTATCCCTCTGTCTGTAGTCTACAACCATCAAAACTACACACCCACAACCTTTTAATACTGGGAAACACACCCACACACAAATAAAAACAAACACACAAACACACAGAAAACACTTCTGGTTCCTGACTGGTGTCGCTTCACAACAGGTCTACCAACCCCGTGTAACCCCTTAAGCCCCAATCCACTGAGAGTCAAACGGGGGAAATAGTCGGCCACACACACACGCTAAATATTAGTTTATGAGGAGGCGGCAACCCGGTATAGAATTATCTAATTAAACTGGTTCGTGTGTGTGTGTGTGTGTGTGTGTGTGTGTGTGTGTGTGTGTGTGTGTTTGTGATGGTGGTGGAGCACTAATCCGCGTTTTATTGAGACACCAGATGTTACCCGGCTAAACCAGACAAACTTCCCTCTTCCAAGGAAATTGCTGAAGACCTAGAAAATGAGGCGAGGCAAGGAAGCTACCTCCATCTCTGACCACACACGCATGTGGGCACACATACACACACGCACACACACACACACATACACACACGCACACACACACACACCCTGGACTTGATATAAATGCATGGGAAAACGTTAACACCACTGTCATCCTATTCATTTCACCACAGCAATGTGGTCAGCCAGTGTTTGGAGAAGCAGTAAAAAAGTTCTTAACTGTCTGACGCCGACACCATGTCTGTCAGGGAGAAAGATCTCATCCATTTTCACATCTGATCCATTGTCAGCTCAAAAGCAACTACTGGCAGTGGCACATCCACAGCAAAATGTCTCACAAGGACCGAGTGTGACTTCATCAAAACACGGATAAGAGGCAGTATTTCCACAAATGTGACTTACTAAGTAAAAGCAGTTGGCAGGTCTGAGCAGCAGAAATGTCTGATGATGTATTGAGTAATGATGTGTAAATGGAGCCAGTGCCTCTCTATGGGGAGTTGTATGTAATGGCATTGTCCATTACTGGGATTGCTAGGGTGGTCGTTGTTGTCAACCACACACACACACACACACACACACACACACACACACACACACACACACACACACACACACACACACACACACACACACACACACACACACACACACACACACACACACACACACACAGATCTTGCCCGTCCCTTCAGACCCCCTACCAAATTGAAGCAGCAATTGGCATCACTGTAGGGAGGCAGGAAAACAAAGGGCAGCCCTGCCTGTGCCTTTTGCACCGAGTGAAACGGGTGACACGGGCGTCCAGGTAGCATAGCAGTCTATTCCGTTGCCTACCAACACAGGGATCGCCGGTTCAAATCCCCGTGTTACCTCCGGCTTGGTCGGGCATCCCTACAGTCACAATTGGCCATGTCTGCGGGTGGGAAGCCGGATGTGGGTATGTGTCCTGGTCGCTGCACTAGCGCCTACTCTGGTTGGTCAGGGCGCCTGTTCCGGGGGTGGGAAGGGGAACAGCATGATCCTCCCATGCACTACGTCCCCCTGATGAAACTCCTCACTGTCAGGTGAAAAGAAGCGGCAGGCGACTCCACGTGTACGGAGGAGGCATGTGGTAGTCTGCAGCCCTCCCCGGATCAGCAGAGGGGGTCGAGCATCAACCGGGATGGCTCGGAAGAGTGGGGTAATTGGCCAGATACAACTGGGGAGAAAAGGAGGGGGGAAAATCCCCCCAAAAAAACGGGTGACACACAAACAAACACATTTGTATATCTGTCTGCTTTGCTTCGGAAAAGGTTAGCAGGTAATAGGGCAAACAAGTGGGTCTTTCTGTTAGTGTCCCGTAAAGGCAGTGTGCACTCTGGGTTTATTATGCAAGCCAGCCGACAGCCACTCTGAGCTGCCTTAAATGGCTTCACACGTGGCAAAGTCAGGAGAAACTCCGGGAAAGCTCTCCCTTTCTCCTTAAACATCTATAGGGTTAAATCTGCAACTCATTTAAAACATATGAAAAATATATAGTGTGCTCATATGGTTCGGATCTTCAATAAGGCTGTGGGCACATTTGAGGAGGCAGATCCCTGAGAAAGCTGCACTCAGGTTAAATTGCTCATCACATATCTAGTATGGAAATACCTCTGCATTGTAGCAGGGGCAGGTCTTTTTATTTTGCGAGTGAAAGGTGCTGACTGTAAGAACCACTATTTTCTGCCATCTTGGATGTTGTGTCCCTTGTTGTATAACTGGGCCAAATCCACGAAATTGCAGTAAAAACTGAACTGGAAACCCCGTCTCAAGTGCTTCATTCACAGCTTTCATGCCGAGTAAGTAAAGTCAATATTTGAACAGAAGTGGGTGCCATCTAGCCCACCACTAACAAGCCATGGGTCCACTGTTTCTCTGTTCTCTCACACAGCTGAGATGTGTGTAGTCAGTTTGCCCTGCGGGGCGGCGTGGAAAACGCCAGCCTGCTAGAGGACTCATCAAGTTCAGGGGGAGTGTGAAAGTCTACAGTGGAGATGGGAGGGCATCGGGGAGG
This sequence comes from Lampris incognitus, assembly GCF_029633865.1. Classification (NCBI taxonomy): domain Eukaryota; kingdom Metazoa; phylum Chordata; class Actinopteri; order Lampriformes; family Lampridae; genus Lampris; species Lampris incognitus. The sequence continues at coordinate 22,720,929 of NC_079226.1, forward strand.
GGCGAGTGGGACTTTCTTTTTTTTTTTAAACTGTGTGTCACAAGACTGTCTATCTTAGCTCATAGACACACAAACACACAAACGCACACACATACCTTGAAACACAGCTGATCTCCACCACACCTGGATGGACTGCTCCGTATGAGCAGTTATGACTGTGTACTTACTTGCATCAATATCTGTTGGTGACCTACCTGTAATCTCAAGAAAACAGCAAGATATTAAAAGTCTTTGGCACTGCTTAATTGTACCACAAAGTTACTTTTCATATATCCATTTAGGGCTTCATTACTTAAGTCACAAGGAGCATGCACTTGCTCCTATTACAAATCTGGTGGGATCTCTAAACATGGAGCCTTCACACACACACACACACACACACACACACACACACACACACACACACACACACACACTCCACCTCACTAGTCCATCCCCGAGTGTCAAACTGTGATTTTTACTGTGGTTCATTATCTTTGCCGGGAACCGGTTCATCCTGGGCCTTTTCCGCCTGACTGCTAGTTAAATCTGCCTGCAAGCCCTCTGCTGTTTTAGCGCCGAGATGCTCGGTGCTTTAGGGCTCCATGGAGACGTCTACAAAGGTTTCTGCTGGACCTGAGCCTTCACCACCACCACCTGCAAAAACTCACACTCACACCGGGGTGACGACATCAATCGTAACACTTAAAGCACTAAAGAATACAAACTTTGGTGTGTGTGTGTGTGTGTGTGTGTACGTGCACATAGCGTAGTTCTGTGATTTTTACGTTTCACTGGTTGACAGCTTTAGTTTTTCGGTTTATATTTCTTGGCTATGCCTTCTTACTCATCTTATGAGACCCACAGGCGCGCTTGCCGAGCTTAAACTGCATCACAGTCATCATCGTTTCGATGGACTGCCGGAGAAGATGAGACCAAAAGGAAAAGGGCTAGGGATGCATGCTGATAAAAGTGCAATAATGGAAAGGAGTTTGTGCCTTCTACATGCAGCAACGGTTTTATTTGTGTCTGGTCTGGAGGCTCCGACGGCCAGCTGACTCTACACACACCCTCCATCACTCGGCACCTCCGAGACTTCTGTCCACTTTCATTGTGTACAATAAAGATTTACTGCATATTGTTTCACGCTGTTAACCAACTGAGGACTTTCTTTTTTCTCCCCTACTGCACGTGCTTCTTAAGCTTCCTGCAAAAACAAACTCTCAAGTGGGTTAAAAGTAGCGAGGACACTGAGGAACGTTATCCTTTAATTAAACACATTGCAGACTTGGTAGTGCTTTTTGTTACAGCAGAGACATGAAGGCGCCTTTTTTAAAACTGCTTTGGTGTGCCTCAATTTGAGGGGAGTTTTAAATGAAGTTTATAAAACTAGCAGGGGACTAATGAAGACCAAACTTCTGGGAGGGGCCGGGAAATGAGGGCCAAATGTGCTGTGCTTCGAAAAGGAAAAAAAGACCCCACTTCTGACCTCACCTTTTGGTTCGTCTCTGGATCCGACACAAACTTAATCACTTAAAAAGTAGTGAGGCCGTGGGGAAAACTGTGCTACGGTTACCGTACAGATCTAAACAATATGGGAATGGCAGGGACACAGACGGAGAATGACCCACTGTCAACGGGATAAGATCGACTTGCAGAAAGATTGGTTGTGTGCAAGTGAGTATGCATGTCTGAGGTTACATGTGTGCGCACTTCAGTCGCAGTAAGAAAGACCTCCACTTGAGCTGGTCCTTTTGAAGTGCTTGGGGATCCTTGATGACTTCGTAGGATTCGACATTAAAAACGCTCTCTCTAGGACAGGGATACTCTTTGGTGAGGCTTTATGGCTCTGGAGAACCCTTTTTAAAGCCTCCACACACATAAAACATTCAGATGGGGTAAAAGTAAGAGCCACTGTCATGTAGAATCTCACTGTATCTTTCGTGCTGCCAAATAAGAGTCTACATGAAAATAATGGCCTTTTAGCGCCCGGCTCTCCAAGGGGCCTGGCTGTCCTTTCTACCGATAGAACAATGTTATCTCAGATTATTGAGTGGCTAGGGAATATTGAAATTGGATGATCAAACAGTATCAATACCCTGAATCAACTTGAGCAATAAACAAAGCCTCAACTCATCCATCCATTTACAGCAAGCATTTGATCAAGTTTGGTCCCAATTGACAGATTAAGTCTAGATCTAAGCCATCAGCAATCTGAGTTAAGCGCCGTTTGAGAGCCTTGAAAGTACACATTTTAAAAACAGCTTCTGAAGAAAAAAGGCCAGAGTGGTTTTCTCATTGAGTGAAAGTGACAGCAGGACATTACAAGGATCCCCCCACCTCCACCCCACACCCCCACCACTGCAGAACAGAGTGGCCAGGACTACAAATCAATGGTGGAGTTCATTAATGAAGAGGCCAGGCAAGCCTGGGAACAATAGGCATCAACAGGAGTTGTCGCTAGAAATCTGGGCCAGAGCCTTCTGACAGATAGGAATTCCTTTTAGGTTTCCCTTTATGCCTCTGTCTCCAGTGTCCACCCCCCCCCCCACCTCTGTCTCCAGTGTCCACTCCCCCTCTCTCTCTCAGTGCAGGACAAACAGCAGCCACTCTCCCCTTTAACCTCAACCCCATCACCAGGCTTGGCTCGAGAGTTGCATTTGCACCAGTGACCCCCGCCCCATTAAAAAAATTCCAACTCACCAAGTCTGACAATGCATCCCTGATGCCCAATCCCAAATCAATCACCTTCTCCCACACACACATACACACAGCGGGGATGGGTGGTGTGTGAAAGTAAGTCACAACTCATATCCCATCTAAACAGTTACCAGCAGAGAGAGGAAGACCATGGCTTTGGATCGATTGGGACGGGACCATGACCTCTGCCCTTCGGTAGACCCATGGGGAGGGCTGCTGTGGCATAAGGAAAAGTCTGGAGAGAGCCTGTCTCTGGATGATAACTTACAAACTGCCCTACTAGGCCCCGGAGGCTGGAGAGACACCAGTCTATTCAAATAAAAACATCCCATAGGGAAACAATAGGATAACCGCCCCTCAGAGAGGAAATGGCAGAGAAGGGCTTTGCATATTTTTTTTTACATTGGTTGCACTGGTTATGCAGCTGAATCAGACATTTTAAAACCCCAAAAGCCTAAATTTGGAGATGATACCATCAGGCATTAATGTAGCCTTCTCACAAGTAAAGGCATCTGCAGCAGCTACAGGAAGGAAAAATATCATGAAAGATTACCAGAATTTTTTTTTCTGCTACAAGATTCAGAAGTGGGGATGCAGTTGCATTAGCTGTGATGTATGTGGTTTAATTCTCTGATGTATTTGATATAGTAAGGGGTTATAGTGGAGGGAACTTAAGAGTGGGAACAGACTGTAAAGTGAGGGTGAAGGGAGGAGATAGGACAGTGCTGATCCTGCCAGAAATCCCATTTCGATTAAGTATTAAGCTTCTTAGAAGGTATTCTGTAGACTGGCCAGAATGGCTATAAGTCTGGGCTGCTCATTTAGGCCAAATATGCATGCATGCGTCCATGCACGATTGTATGCAGACTCATCCTTGCGTCTCTAAGGTCATTGGTTATGGATTGCCCCTGCATCATTAATCCTGGTCTCTAAAGCCTTGTTAAAACTTTCGTCAAGGCCACCTGTTCGGTGGCAGCTGTTACCCTGGTGAAGCTGTGGCCATTCCCGCCAACCATGCTTGGAATTGGGGGGAGGAATCTGGGCTGAGGCAGGCCAGGCCTGTCCTTTGGCCTGGGAATAACTCCAGCATCAACACATGCTGACAGACTGACACATGAAGAAGAGTAACGAGAGCACACTTGCCTTTGGAAATTAACACTTTAGCCATAAATCACTACATCCTAAATGACTCTTTACCACAAACTGGCTTTGAGAACAACTGTTTTTCACAACAAGCACCAGAGCAGTTGGAGATAAAATCATCTTGAGCACACAGGTGATAAGAGGTCGTGTCAGTTTTCATGGTTAAAACAGCACTGGAGGGTCAACAAGACAAAAAGGAAATGAGATGCTAAATACACAAAAAGCTTCTCTTGAACAGTTAAGCTCATTTTGAATTTCTCAAGATTCACCAACAACCCACGACAGCATTCACACGCTCATTGTGAACCAGAGCCAGAGAGAGTACAAGCAGTCCCTGAGAACCAGACGGGGACTGGTGCAGCAGGTATAGCCTATACCAACAGTTGCCACTGGATGCCAGGAATGCAAGCGCCATTTCCCCCGGGACTCCCCTGTAATCTCTACACAGCATTGAGCAGTCCAACAACAGGCCTTAGCGGCACATAGCTGACATACCAACGGGATGGACCTCCATCAGATGAAATAATAGCCAGATGGAAGAAGAATAGCTCTAGCCTGGAGACCAAGTCAACCGGTCAAAAATGACCCGTGAAGAGCCAAGTTCGTCTATAAATAAATGCTGTTCATCAGGGAAAAATGAACAGACTGGGTAGTGGGACAGTTGCTGGGGGGTGAGAGCTGGTGGGTGGTTTTCTGGGGAGGCTATACACAATGTAAGGATTCTGTTCTCTGTATAGGATGCTAGGTCTACTAGTGGCGAAGTACTGTGTATGATTATATGAGGCCTCACCAAAGCCCAGAGTCCCATATTGTTTCTTGATCAAAGAGGGAGGCTTGCTAAGGAACACTGAGTGTTGAGCATCGTTCATGGCCTATAAGGGCTGGAAACTAGAGAGGAATAGTAGCATATGGAAAACACAGAATGTCCAATACTACATTACAAGTAAAAACTTCTACCTCTAAAGCAACGGTCAGATTCACAATAGATGTGATGATAAAAATATTAGTTTTAGACAGTTATTGTGTGATGCCACTAACAGATTGAACTAGAACAATGACACAAAAAATTTTGTGATGAATACTGTGCAGCTGTGGTTGTTCACAGTTAGTAAGCAAGACACGCCAAACTAGAGAACAATCTACTGTGGACTACTTGTGTGAGTCAATGGAGCTTCAATGGGTGGCATGGTGGCCGTGGTTAGCACAGTTGCCTCACAGCAAGAAGATCCTGGGTTCGAACCCCAGGCCGTCCCAGGTCCTTTCTGTGTGGAGTTTGCATGTTCTCCCCGTGTCTGCATGGGTTTTCTTCCTCCGGGCGCTCTGGTTTACTCCCACCATCAAAAAGGCATGCATGTTAGGGTGTCATGTCTTTGCCCCTGACCTAAGCAATGGAAAAAAGAACTGGAGTTGGCCCCCGGGCGCTGCAGCTGCCCACTGCTCCTATACAATAGGATGGGTTAAATGCAGAGAACAATTTTCATTGTAACCTGTACAATGACAAAAATTAAGTGGCTTTCTTCCAAACATATGCAACCATGCTTGACACTTGGGTGTACTATTGCAGTTATATGCAACGATTCCAAAATCTGGTCCATTCTCCCAATTATTAAACAACTGTGACCCTGAACACCACTGGAAAGAGGGCCGTCAACAAACAGCAGACCTTTAGAGAGCAGGCGTGCAAGCATGACAGTAAGAGCGAGAGAGAGAATGAACCACTCTCACCGAGATATAAACACCTCACAGTCACACCCCTTTAGACATACCTGAGCTGGACTGATCAAGGAGAGGTCTACTGATTTAGATCATTTTTAGAGCGCCCATCCCTCTCCTTGTACCTGTCCTTGTCTCAGCAATGGATAAGGCAGAGCCACGATGATGAGAATCTGTGCCAGTTATAGCCTTTGGCAGACATAAGATATCCTAGGGCATCCTCTAAAGATGTTCTTTCATGAGACAAAAAGGACAGAAATACTTTAACCAAGATCATAATGCAGCATAAAGGTTTAGCATTGGAAGAACACCAAAACACAGCCCTATCAACTTGCTTTGAGAGGCTTGGACCTACTACCTAACCTTTTGTCATGTGCATGGCAAGATTAGTGTGGACTGTAAGCCTAATAAAGACAGCTGAATGTGTTAAGAACAAAAGCACAGAGTAGACATGTTTTACAAGAAGGCAGTAGGGGGTCATGACACAAAAGCCAAACATCCTCTTACTGGATAAACTGGTTTTCATAGCAGTAGTTTAAGAGGACACACACACACACACACACACACACACACACACACACACACACACACACACACACACACACACACACACACACACACACACACACACACACACACCTACCTCTAAGTACTCTAAGTGGCTTTTAAAAGCCTGTCTTGTCTGTGGGACATTAAAACCCATTCATTCGACAAAACAAAACAAAGCCTAATCAAGGTTATGTCAGATGCAATTAAGTTTAGGTAGAAATAATCACTCGACAATCTGTGTCCATTTAAAACTTCTGAGTGGTTCAGGCTTCTACCCTGTAATGGACTTACAGGCTTGCAATGAAGGGACCAGGCACAGAGGTCAACACACTTTGGAGGGTCTTTAAAGTCTATCAGCCATGCCAGAATTTATATCTTATTTGCTCGAATCACCAAGTCAGACTTAGGCCATCTGGGACGGCAGATTTTCACACTAATCACACCCTCCAACAAATTTGTCTCTGTGCTCATCGACATGTACCCACACAGACTGTCTATCTGGTATTGACATTAAGTAGATGATCTAACCACAAAGCCTCACAAGTTGAGAGGAAGTGGAAGCTCTGAGAAAAATAATGGTCATCTTTAAAAGCAACCAGAGTTGCTTTTAAAGAAAGAAACATGAGAGTCAATTCAGAATTATACTAAATATTAAAGTATTACAAAATGCTGTGCTTCAGTCATCCTCTCTTCAAATATCAGATGAAGAGTATAAACTGAGTTAGTGCTTCGATAACAACAACAACCAGCTATTCTAGATGCACAGATTCAGCACAACACATTATGACCTTTTTACTCCTTACGTTAATCTGCAGATGCTGTGAATGAGGATGAATAATGATTTTTTGGGGGGGGGGCTTCTATTAAAAAGTGAGCATGTGTTGCTTAGAGTGTTACTTCCCTTGGCGTGTACTCAAAATCTTTTTCAGAATGCATCTAAGGAGTCCAATTCTCATGTTAAAAAGTTCACCTCTTTATTTCCGTGTGTGTGTGTGTGCATGTGTGTGTTTCAGATTCCAGGCAGGCCAGCAGACAATAAGTGGAAGTGTTCTCCATCCACTGCAGCGTTTAATTGGTCAAACAGACCAAAGTGAGCAAGGTCTTGTTGTCCAAACAATAAGGCCTTGTGTTTGTGAGCCTGAGTGAAGGGGAGGTCAACCTGAAACAACAACAGTGCAGGGCACAAATCTCTATGACAAGCTACACATCAGTAATAAAAAAAAAAACCTAAAAAAAAAATCCCTGCACATAATCCCTTTCCACACTGAGCAGACTACCGAAAATACATTCCACTCTAAGCAGTGCTGAATGAATCCAATTAGTCTTTATTGAAGCATAAATGCTTTTTTTTTACACCAGCACTAATGGACTGGTTGTTACAGGATGCACTTCGGTGTCAGATGCTGATGCTGAGTGAAGCACATGAGAGGTGCGTGTCTGGCTGTCTGGCTCAATCCACCACAACCACATGTTAAAAATAAAGTGACCAAGGTGTTGGTGGGGGATCAGAGCGCTTCCGGTAAAGCTGCCATTGAGATTAAGATGTGGATTAGCTGAGTAAAACCGACGTTCGACAAGATGCCCTCAGCCTCCTCTCATCACATCACACGCTCCCGATTCAAGACGCACCTTTGAAGAGACAAAGCACGGCTGAGCAAAGCAAATTATTCTAGGCATCGCTCTATTTGCATGACAAGTCAAAGTTATTCAAAACTTGGAAGGTGAGGAAATGTTGCCAAGAATACAATTCAGCAATTACGCGCCAGTATTCAAATCTATACTTGATAGAGGCCACCAGTAATAGTACTGCTAAACGTCATCGCACATTAATGTGACCTATTGTCTGCCTCCATACCCTTACATTCAGACACGCGCGCACGCGCACGCACGCACACAAAGCTACTCATGTGGGAAATTCTATTTTTACCACCAAGCTGGGCGAGGCTCTGCTGTAGAGCACACAAAGTAGGGAAACTATAACGAGGGGCGGAGGGGGGGGGCAAAGGTGGGAGGCAGTAGTGGGTTCTCCCAGGGAACAAAGCGGAAGCGTTCTTCCTGATAATGACCTGCGAGTTAGGGAGAGACTACAAACACCTCCTATCCAACCTATGATGCAGGTGCAAACTGGGTCAAGTGTATTCAGCGTTTCCATCTGCACCCTCCAGTTTAGAATCAGGCGACGCAGAGACTCGATGCTTTAGGCTACGTTTAGTTCCGTCCCATTTCATCGTAAAAAGATAAACTGCGATCGATGCCGCGTGCAAATTAAGAAAACCGCTCATAAATCCTCCCCAATTTCCAATTCGCAGACGTACGGACTTCTTAATAATGGTGAATGCGTGTGCTCTGCCCCACGATCCACAAAATGCCCCATGGAGATGCAACTTTGCGCCTTCTGGAAGATTTCCGTGGCATTTCAGGAAACGGCGTTACAGACTTGATGAATAATGCTTTAGGCTGAGCTTGACGCCAAATGTGACAAACACATTGGGCAAGAGGCACTCACCTCCTCCAAAGCAGCCACGGTATTCCTACAGTGGGACATTCTGGTGGTGAAGTTGGAAGCAGTCGGCGCTTTGTAATCTTCATTAGTCTCAGCCACGAACTCTGAAACCGTAATTTGGTCCGGCATAATTATCCCCTCCCTTTTGAAAAAGGAAAAAACAAAACGAAGCTATTTTCTTAATCCACGCGGTTCTACAGTTTAGGGATACACCGGCAAAGTTCACAACTCGACAGAGTCTTGTGAGTAAACCATATCTGGGAGCGTTGATGTCATTCCCCTGGTTCGCTCCCAGCGCAGATCCACGGTGCACGCCGCTTAGGTATTTCACCGCTGCCGTTTATGAGCGCTCACTCTCTACGGCTGGCCGCGCTGAAAGGTGACGGACGTATCCTTTTTCTTTCTTTCCATTCACCTCGAGCAGGCTGAGACGCAAGCGGGGGGGGGGGGGGGAATCAAGCTTTCTTCGCCTCTAATTTACAGTCGATGTCCCCCCAACTTGTACAAGCCTGGGAGATACAACGAGGCGTTTTCAACAAGGGCGCAGAAATTGACAAAGGTATAGAGGAGGGGACTCAATGGAGGTGGGCGAGCCAATGGAGCGGACCAGCTGGTGACGACCGAGCCAATCAGAATGTGGGAAGGGGAGAAAGGCGTCGACAAGCGCCGGGCTGCTTAAGGTGGGGAAGGCCGGTCGGCTCTCTTACAACCCCGCGAAATCAACGCGTCCACCAAGGCTTTACCTGCTTATTGTTTGCGAAACCTGCCTGCAAAATGACCCAGGTGACGTTTTCTCTTCCTCCGCAACTGCGCTGAATTGCGTCGGTGTTCACTGTGTAATCGCAGGTGTGCGTTCGCGAAAGTGGCTGTGATCGAGGTTTCCTAATTTTTTTGTTTTGTTTTTTTTGTTTTTTTTTGTGGGACTTACGAACTAGAGCCCAGCTACGCACACAGCCCATTTTTAATCTCAAAAGGCGACGAATTTCATGATCTCATAAAACTAGTTGATTTTCCCCAACGCTGCTGGCTCCCGGAAAGCGGGGCTGCGTGTTCCCCATATTAGTTCCCGTGTTACTTGATACACACACACAAAAGCTGGTTCATTTTTCACTAGCTCCGTAGTATTTCTTTTTCTCCAACATTAGGGTAAAACTGTTTGATAGTTCTCGTCAGGAAATTGTATAATCTGTTTGATCAATGGTCCATTAAAAAAAATCTTTCTTTTGTTGAAATAATTTATTAAGGCGCTTGATCCGCAGATGTGCAGGCAGCAGTCCTACACATCTCACCGTGGCTGTGTTTCGTCTGACCCCATTCTGAGATTCATGCAAAACCTCAAATGGTGGGAGTGGGATTTTTGCGATAACCTTTAGTAGGTTCCCCACCATTGTGGCCACGTTATTTCCTGAACCACCTAAAGAGCAGAGGAGCTTGGGAACGAGACACTTGCTGGTAAGTTCAACTCTGGGATGCACAACATTTGTGTTTCACAAACCTCAGTTTCCCTTAGTCAGCTGCAGAGACAAGACATGCATTTAAGGAAAAAAAGGCTATAAGTTTTAACCATGTAGTACAGATGGTAATGACAAATGGTAGTGTTCGTGCACATAAGAGAGCTATGTTGATATGTCACCACCGACTATGCCTGAACAAGGGCATAGTTAGATTCATGTTACATAGAGCTATCAACTTCCTCTCCATGTGCTCCTGGGTTTGCTGTTACCATGCTAGAATTGACTGATTAGCCACTGTATCCATACTCATGGGGAAAAAACACAGTTCATTGTAGAGTACAACCAAGAACGGAGATGGAAAAAGGCTCACTGCACCTCCCCGCATCCTGCTGGGAGAAGGCAGAAATGAAAGGTGATTATTCTATCAGTAGGCACCAAGAGTTGTGAACACTCTCCCAAGCCTGTTTTTGCCAACAGACATTTGAAGATGCGACAAACTCTGCACCTGGAGCAGTTGCATTTTTTTTCCCCTGACCATTGTGATGAAAATTGTGCTGGTGTTTCTCCAATCATTGCACCTCAGCAGGACAACTACTAGTATATAAATAGGGTCTCAGCGGCATAGCAGAAACATTGGTTAGTCTTTTAAATCACAAACTAAGGGGAGTGTTCTTTGCCATGTCTCTCTGCCTAACAGATTTTTTTTTCAGCTCGGGAGTGTCTCCCAGCAAGCTGCTAAGGGAAGAGTCCAAGACCCAGGCTGACCTTGGCTGGCAAGCAGGCCTCAACTCCCTTACGAATTGAACACACACACACTCCCAGCGAACATCTGCTATCCAGAGACACGGCAGACAACCTGGTGAGGTCAGAAAAGACAAACAAATATCAACCTTCCTCCAGACTATGTTTTTTTTTCTCTCCAAATATCATGGTATAGATGATATTGACTAACATCAGCCTTTGTGAATGTGATCCAAAAGTTTATTATTTCGATGTCTAGACAAAGCCAAATCAAAATAAACTGAGCTGTAGTTGCTGTGTACGCTTTGCAGCTCCTTCTCTGTTACTGAACAGCTGTATGTGATGGTAAAGGCCCAGACAGCAGGTGTAAGGCTGGGACCACAGGGGCCTTGGTTGATATTTCATGGGGCTTGGAAAGGCAAGTTCAGGCATATCAGTGATAGGATCTGTTAATATATCATTGGGGCAGCATGGCTCAGGAGGTAGAGCGGGTGGTCTAGTAACCGGAAGGTCAGTGGTTCGATCCCTGGCTCCTCCAGAGAGCGTGCCGGCGTCTTCTTGAGCAAGACACTGAACCCCTAACTGCTCCTGATGAGCAAGTTGGCGCCTTGCATAGCAGCCTCCGCCATCAGGGTGTGTGAATGTGTATGTGTGATTGTGAGGCATACACATGTAAAGCACTCTGAGTGGTTGGTAGACTAGAAAAGCTCTATATAAATGCACATTACCTCTGAATACTGTCTCGGACCACATTCTGCTTTAATTAGATCATGTAATCCTTAATGGTTCATAAAGATTATTGGCTTTTTATTCTTCTAAAAGATGTTAAAAAAAGAGCTGGCAAATGCTTTACAAACTGAACACAAGGCTTGTTTATTAGTCAGTGGACTTCCTCAATACAGAGCTTGTTTGCATGCAAGCGAGCGACAGCCCTGATTAGCAAGTCGCAGAGGTAGCTGTTGAATTCAGTGTGGCATATTTGAAAATGACAAGCATCCCAAGTGGTTCTGTAGGCAATAAAGATATAAAATGTCACCTTTTCACCTTCAATGCTTCGCAAAATCTTCCATGGCCTGATTTACATGAGGCAAAATTAAGTGTTCTACTAATACAATAGGGCACAAATACAAAGTTCTAATGCCTGTGTTACTTGTGTCATTGTCATGGTGTCTGAGACAATTTCTCTTTTTGAAGACAAGAGGAATTGTTGTGAGAGACAAAGTTGGTTTGTTACTGCCAAACTGAAACCCAAACACAATCAGGCAGCTGCAGAGAAAGGGAACAATAGTGAAAGCAATTCCCCACTGTGTGCACTGGGAGCCCACTGGAAAAGATGCTTGTATTTTTTATCATGAACCTTGTCATAAAAAAAAAATGACGTAGACCATCAAAGTCGGCCTGCTCTTTGGTTTAAATAAGCCACATATACCTGGTGTAGTTTTATTTAGTTGGCACTGCAATGTTATTGGGAGAACAACACATGCCATGGCAGTAATGGGGACTGAGACCTGAACAGGAGTCACTTTTTCCAAATTGCACCGCCATGACCTCATGATTGTATAACAGGTGAAAGAACCAAACGAACCAGCTCCTTAAGTTTCAAGTGGGAGGGGTGAGGGGCTCCCTTGGTAAATCATATCACGAAGCACAGCTCGGGCCTGCTGTAGAAACATCTGGACTTTGGAGACTTTTCTTGACGTTTCACAGATCACAGATCACAGACCACACTATTTTGTACAAATGAGGTGGCTTTAAGCATGCATCAACTGAGCAAGCACTGCCCGGGGATCCTAAGCAGTGGCTGGACAATGGGACTACCAATAGGGGGGTGGGGATGTTGGGGGGGGAGAAGGGGAGGGAAAGGCCAAAATGAGCAGGGGGAGAGTGAGGAGCGCAGAGGGGGGAGGGTAGTCAACTGTAACAAGCCTACTCTTTTCTCACAATAAAACTCTCTCAGAGGAAGCTCAATAATAAGCTCAGAAGAAAAAAAAAACCTATTTTAGACCAACAGCCTCTCCCCTCCATATGAATAAACTGTCTTGTGCAGATATGGTCTTCTACCGAACAAGCTGAAGCTGAGCCCTAAAATGGCATTGCGTCTGACACCCTTGCCTGCAGAGCTATGTTTTGTTGCTAGGCAACATTACAGCACATATCGGCGATTATTAAGATGCTGTTTTGCACTTAACTATTTAAAACTCGTTCTGAGCTCCTGTGGGTTTCGGTGACACGTCTCTTAATATCAAACTCTGTGAAGGTTGTAAACCCAACTGCAGTCTGACTGTGTTGTCTGGTTAGCCGCACGTGTTCATTTGAGCTTCAGAACCCAATGGTGCATTATTGAAGTAATCCTGCATGCTGCAGCAATACAAGCTCTCCATGTTCCTCTGGAAATATGGCTGAAATGATGAATAACCAACATATTCACGATCTAGTTCGCTGTACATTGGTATCAATGTACAGTGAAATAGTAATTCCACAACAGCTGATGGACTCATACATTTTCCTTGGGCAGTATTAAGAGGCTAATCTAACCAAAGGTCAGCATTGGCTTGTAATTACTCCTTGCCCCAATGCCAATGAAATTTTAATTAGCTTATTAAGATTAAGAAATCTTTTATCCAATGAAGATGACAAAAATCGATTCACAAACCCTTTACAAGGCGTTAGATGATGAACGAGGTCATACAGTACGCATTGTCTTCCCCTCGTTGTATGAATTGCATCATTTGTTTTTCAGTCCAAAACATTCATGGGTTATCATCAACGGCATTTCTGGCTATTCTGGCGCCCTCGGCGAGACTCCCCCCCCACCCCCCCACCCCCCCCCCCCACACACACACACACAAACACCATCTTCAGAGGAAATAACACTTTTTAATTTTACTATTATAAACATGAAATACATAAAAAAAATGCAACAGTAGGTGTGCAAAAAAAGGTAAGCAAAAGAGGAGACTCAACATATTGTGTAGTTATAAAGTAAATAATTGAAAAATTAAAAAATACAAAATATGAAAAAAAAAACCACAAAATATTGACTAAAGTGCAATCAAATGTTTAACAACAGGGGCCTCTCTCATCATCTCACTTATAGCAAATAAGTCTTAATGTCTGTTATTCGTTTTATTTTCATAATCATTATACAGATAGATTTAATTTACATATATATATATATATTTAAATGGTAGGTGGGGGGTCCCAATCAGAACCCCGCCCCTTGCAGGTGGCGCCCTAGGTGACTGGTTAGGTTGCCTGTGCCTAGAAACACCTCTGGTTATCATTCAATTCAACAATACTGCTCGTGCACAATAAAAGCATACTTTAACTTACACTCACGAGGAGTGACTGGAGTCTCTATAATCACCCAAAGGCTGCAAAATCTGACAAAGAAACGTTTTTCACCAGCCTATAGAAATATAGACACTTGCAGACACATGACAAAGTAAATAAGCAAGTAAGAAAAAAAAAGTTGCATCTTTTAAAAGCGATGTGCTTGGCAGTACAATACTAAAACACTGCAAACCAGAGGACACAGAAAAGACGACATGGGACAACACTAAAAGACCTTCAGTGAGAAGGGAGAAAATGAAAGACAGAAAAACAAGCAGTTCACACAGGCGTCAAACTAGCATCGGTCACAGTGATATGCAAGTGAATATGGACACGTCTTGAGGCCTTGACCCGCATTTTAAGAAGGAACACTCTTGCAGATGATTTTCATTCAACCTTGACAAGATCGAGGATACCAGGTAATAATTGGATTACATCTTTAGCCCCTCGACTGAGCGATGAGCACAGAGACCTAGACATCTGAAACGGCCTTGCCATTAGCAGCAAGTGGCTTTTACAGTAATTATGCCTCTACTTGGGATTTGCCCCTACAAGCCTGAGTACACCGAGGGTCCAAGTGTTTCATTATATTCTGACAGACAGCATGTCATCTTTGGGTTACCCTACCACCCCCACCACCCGCTACACCCAACCACTTTACTCTCATCTCTCTAAGAATCCGATATCCACTCGTCTGAGTTACACTTCCTCCAGCTCCCTAGTTCGCCGTACTATTCTGGGATACCGTAGTCCCACAAGACACATGTTTGTCACGTGTATAATGCGATCTGCTTAAATACATTATACTGTCGATGTGCACGCATCGCTAAATACATTTTGTACCCTGCAGAGAGAAGTTAAACTGTCACTTTAACATCCCCAGCGCCTTTCTTGAATTTTCTATCAGAGGGAGAATTTCCATTTCCCTGGTGACAATGCAGGGCTAACAGATACCTCTAGCGCCACTGACAGACAAACGGCCCCGTGCACTCCATCCATCTATATGTGCTCTGGATGTGAGCTGGTATTATAAAAGGTTGGTGGAGGCGAGTTCTCTCAAACCAGTACGTCACTGCTTCTCTTCTCTGGCCCCAAGTTAATGCAAAACCTTTTCTGGGCTGCAGCACACACACACACACACACACACACACACACACAAAGTGTATTACCATGGCTGTAGAAACTCATTTTTTGGCACTGCCGAGGGTAATATATTGTACAATGGACCACACACCAGTTCATGGTTCATGCTGGTGGAAGCTGGCTAGAAAAAAATAACTGAGTACTGAGTCCATATTGCTTGCTTCTGAAACACCAAGAAAAGATTCACAAGCCGTTTGTGTTGAATCAGTCAATGGTTTGAAGGCCATAAACGCAGTGAGAATATATTGCACTGATGAACATAAAACATCCTTTGATATCGTAGTCATCTCTCACAATATATTGCCTCCGTGAGTCCCTGATCAAATATTCATTATTTGACTCCAGCTGACCACATAGCTTGAGTTAGTACCTTCTGAGTACCTTCTCCTCATGCACTAGCCCATCCTCCCCTGACTCCATTAGATGAAGCCTGTGCCGTGGTAATGTGGTACATCCACCATTGCTCCCTAAAGGAGGACCTCTTCCTGTACTCAGCTGCTGTTGAGAGGAGACCAACTGGAAAATACATAGGAGGTCTGGGGAGTTGTCAGGTATGGCTGATGAGGGAAAGAAAACACACTCACACACACACACACACACACACACACACACAAATCTCATTGCTGTGTTTCACCGGCTCATCACCCTTAATCTAATGTAACCCAGGGTAACCATTTCTGCAGACTGAATAAGCATCTCTGCAGCAGCACAGACCCAATGCTATCTCACCGATAGCCCTGTGACCTCACCAAGTGACTACTGACACACTGAGTAAACAGTTTGTGTTGATTCTGTTCTGATCCATTACAGACAAGAGGAAAGCCCGACGGGCATTTGAACTGGCAATATCCAAGGCAGGCAATTCAGAGCAGTGTATGGCGTTAAATCGCCATCATAAGTCAACCACACACTCAAGTCATCCACACTAAATAGTCGTATTTAAACAGTTTATTCCCCTAGAAAGTACCACAGAATGTGCTGCGAAAGCAGTGAAAATCTTGTCCATGTGTGCATGTGCCTGTTTCATCGTGAGTATGGGTTTGCCCTGTCAAACTTTCACATTAGCGTTTACAAATGTGCAACATAACACTTGCGAAAATAACCGAATTACAGTTGCAAATCATCATATGGAAATGTGTAGAAAACATTTATATAAACAACCAGCTCAGTTTTACATGTAATTTTTTTGCATGCAAATACCATTTTGCATGTACACATGCAACTCCCTATCTCTCCTGACTTTGGATGGCGAGTACGCACGTCTGTGTGATCAGCCCATTAAGCTGGGGGAGGACTTTACATCCTCCCTGAATAGTCAATCAGGGAGTGCTTTGTGAAATGAGCATGGTTGCCAGTTCTGAAAGCAGCCAAGAATTTGAATTTGTTTTCAGAAGGTCTTGAAATGTGGTTGAAAAAATGACAATCAGTGCTTCAGTTCTGTCTGTTCCTGAAATATTCGACATTCATGTTCCATTTCAAAAGCACACGATTTATTGTAAAAAAAAGAAAAAAGAAGAAGGAAAAAAAGCGGTGCCAGGACATATTTGTTTGATCAGATGGTATAAATTCTCACATGCATGGAAGTACATATTGCATGTTTATAAAAATAAAACATTTTAAAAGCTCACAGATTTCCATATAATGGTGTGCAACTACAATTTGAGATTTTTTTTCCAAGTGTTAATTTACACATTTGCAAATACTGATATATCAGTAGGAAGTGAAGGCGTTCAAGTATCTCGGGGTCTTGTTCACGAGTGAAGGTAGGATGGAGTGGGAGAATGACAGACGGATTGGTGCAGCAGCAGCAGTAATGCGGACGTTGTACCGGACCGTTGTGGTGAAGAAGGAGCTGAGCCAGAAGGCAAAGCTCCCAATTTACCAATCAATCTTCATTCCAACTCTCACCTATGGTCATGAGCTTTGAGCTTTGGGCAGTGACTGAAAGGGTGAGATCATGGATACAAGCGGCTGAAATGAGTTTCCTCCGTAGGGTGTCTGGGCTCAGCCTTAGAGATAGGGTGAGGAGCTCGGACATCTGGAGAGAGCTCGGAGTAGAGCCGCTACTCCCTCTCGTCGAAAGGAGCCAGTTGAGGTGGTTCGGGTATCTGATTAGGATGCCTCCTGGGTGCCTTCCTTTGGAGGTGTTCCGGGCACGTCCAACTGGGAGGAGACCCAGGGGTAGACCAAGAACTCGTTGGAGGGACAACATGTCCAATCCGGCTTGGGAACATCTTGGGATCCCCCAGGAGGAGCTGGAGGGCGTTGCCGGGGAGAGGGACATCTGGAGTGCCCTATTTAGCTTGCTGCCACCGCGACCCGACTGCAGAGAAGCAGCTGATGATGAGATGAGATGAGATGAGATGAGATGAGATGAGATGAGGTGAGGTGAGGTGAGGTGAGGTGAGGTGAGGTGAGATGAGATGAGGTGATATATAAGTATGGGTAACAACATAAAAATATGACTCTTTAGACATTTGGGGACAACTTACAATAGTGATTTGACATCACAGATGTTAGGGGGGGCATGTTGGAAGATGAAATTCTTTCTCAAGGGCATTAAAACTCATCTCAATCATGACGGTGGGCCAGCTTAGTTTTTGCCTTGATAAGCTTTTAGCTTTTTCAACTGCAGAGCATTGTCTGGGTAAACTCAATGAGGAAGAGGAGCTGACTGTCGCTTGTCTCACACACACACACACACACACACACACACACACACACACACACACACACACACACACACACGAAGTGAAGCAATCATCAGCTGGGGAGTAAACGTGGAGGTATCCTCCTGGGAATCCTAATGGAGCCTGTTGAGTTCAGTTTGTGTTAGTCAGTGGTTCTGTCCATCTCATGCAGAGACAGCGAGCAGAGTGGAAACCTCCGGAGCCATCACAGTCATTTGTATTTCTAACTGGATATGCTATTAGCCAAATTGAAATGCAAGCCTCTGAAGAGAACGGGCTCAGGTGCTCCATCACTGATAGTGAGTAACATGACAGAGGCTTCATCTCTGAAACTAAGTGAAGTCACTCAAGTTGATGTTTGCAGCTCCACACACTGACAGAATGCTGTGTTTTCCATTTCTTTAAGGGAAGGATAGTCTAGTAAAAACAAGGGAGACATGCTACACTTTAGAAACACCACCCATAACTCAGCAATTGAAAAGAATGTACAATGGATGTAAATGTACAATGGATCTGTCTTTGTATTTGGTTAACCCCAAGATTACGTGGTCAATACCAGATAAGGCTGATTTCCTATAAATCACAAACTACTTAATGTCTTATTGATTGTACTGGTAAGAGTCACCTTGAACAACGGCCTCCACATGCCCTCAGCTGCTTCTGTTCATCTAGTTAAAAAAAGAGAAAAAGAAAACATAAATTAACCAGAATCAGAATCAACTTTATTGGCCAAGTGTGTCTATCTCATCATCTCATCATCAGCCACTTCTCCGGGGTCGGGTCATGGTGGCAGCAAGCTAAGTAGGGCACTCCAGGTGTCCCTCTCCCTAGTAACACCCTTAAGCTCCTCCTGGGGGATCCCAAGGCATTCCCAGGTCAGATTGGACATGTAGTCCCTCCAGCGAGTACTGAATCCACCCCAGGGTCTCCCCCCAGTTGGACGTGCCTGGAAAACCTCCAAAGGAAGGTGCCCAGGAGGCACCCTAATCAGATATTCGAACCACCTCAACTGGCTCCTTTCGACGTGAAGGAGCAGCGGCTCTACTCCGAGCTCTCTCCAGATGTCCGAGCTCCTCACCCTATCTGTAAGGCTGAGCCCAGACACCCTATCGAGGAAACTAATTTCAGCCGCTTGTGTCCGCGATCTCATCCTTTCGGTCACTACCCAAAGCTCATGACCATGGGTGAGGGTTGGAACAAAGACTGACCGGTAAATTGGGAGCTTTGCCTTCCAAGTGAAACATAGCCTCTGCTCCTGATCTGGTGGTTAAACCACCTCCTCTGACTACTGG
This sequence comes from Lampris incognitus, assembly GCF_029633865.1. Lineage (NCBI taxonomy): Eukaryota > Metazoa > Chordata > Actinopteri > Lampriformes > Lampridae > Lampris > Lampris incognitus. Next base: position 22,740,169 of record NC_079226.1, read on the forward strand.
TACGCAATGATAAAAAAATGTCTGGTTCTCTGAAACTGGGATTGAAACGATGGAAAATCCATAATTTCTGGAACCCTAAGTACTGTTACTGAATGATATAAAATACATAAAGTGCCTCTCAAAATTATTTATGCAGTGGTGTGGCCTTAAAAGGCCAAACCCTTTTCTGAATAGCATCAATATGTTGTCTAAATTTTTAATCTAATATACTGTTTCCTCTAAATTGGGGTCAAAGTCTAGTAGAAATTAAGAGGGGGGGGCACTGTGGAGCAAGCTATGGAGTAGGACGTGTATCGTTTCGCTCTGCAGAACAAACAATCAAATAACGAATTCAAAGGCACTTTATTCGCATTTTACCCGGTGACACAGCATTATTAAGGTATCAGATTAACATCCACGCTGTATCATGGCGCACAGGACCGCTAAACGGCGTAAGACCGCCGCGTGTACGCCGAGGCCTATTTCACCCGCGTCATCCTGAACCTCGAGTGACACAGGAGGCCGCGATGCTGAAGACCCCGCCGGGGCTCACGCGGAAGACTTCAGACGTGAGCTGCTTTCCTCCTTGCGTGCGGACTTTGTTGCCATGATGAAAACGGAGGTAAGAGCGGTCTTAGAGAGTGAAATGGCAGTAATTACAGCAGATGCTCATGCGCTTAGAAAGGGCTTCGATGACTTTAAAACTGCCATGAACTCAGACGCGACTACGGCCGGACTCGACGAAGCAGCAATCATTGGCAACGCTGTCTCCGGGAGGGGGGCGGAGTCGGCTTGTGTTCGTCAAATGAATGCGTCTCTGCGTGTGTTGGAAAAAGCAGTGGTTCGGTCTGGATTCGCCTTGTCACGAAAGTGGCGAGGCGTGTCCTTCCAGACTGCCGGCCGGAGAGATGCAGTTGGCGAACGCATGCAGTACGAGGGTGGGTGTTTGAACTAAAATAGGGAGCGTTTGGCCACTAAATTGGGAGAAAAAGGGAAACAGCCATGAACACGGAATTAGCCACACTGCGCAACACCATGGGAGACGCAGAACGGAGCCCGACTGCCTGCTCTCACGACGTTGAGGCTCTGAAACGTGCGGTAAATCGGCCGGGACCCCTGACTTGAGTCATTGCAAAATAAATGTGAAGATCTAGAGTCTAGATCCAGGAGGAAGAATATTGGGATTGTGGGGGTACCAGAGGGCCACAGTAGTTGTTCCACAAGTTCGGTTGCAGACCTGCTGCAGAAAGCATTCAACCTTGGTGACGCCCCATTGATAGACAGGTCTCACAGATCACTACAGCCGGTGCCAAAGCCAGGACAGCGACCCAGGACCATTGTAGCACGCCTGCATTACTACAGTGACTGTGCTGATATATTGCGTCTTGCCAGGGAGAAGCGGAGAATTAAGGTGAGGGACATGACAATATCAGTCTTCCCTGACTACACCGCACAGGTGGCCAAGACCCGCTCAGCCTTCAATGGCGTCAGGCAGCAGCTCAGAGGTAGAGAGGGAGTCCGGTTTGGTATCAAAACGGCAAAGCAGCAGAGCCAGATGGGTTCCCCATAGAATTTTATAAATATTTTTCTTCAGAATTATCTCCCGTCTTATGCTCTGTATACCAAGAAACACTACTGGAACAAAAGCTACCTGAAACGATGTCACAGGCAATCATTTCGGTTCTACCAAAAAAAGACAGAGATCCATTAGACTGTGGTGCCTATCGGCCAATAAGCATTCTGTTCTGACTATAAATTTCTCACTAAGATCCTCTCCCAGCGCGTTGAAACTGTGATTTCTACCATCATTGCACCAGCCCAAACAGGTTTTATACTGGGTAGGCAATGCTTCTATAACATGCGTAGACTGTTTAATGTGCTCTATTCTTCTCATTCAACCCAGCAAGCAGAAGTTGTACTCTCCCTAGATGCTGAGAAAGCTTTCGATCGGATCGAATGGAAGTACCTTCTAGCTGTTCTGGAAAGATTTGGATTTGGCCCAGTATTCATTACATGGATCAGACTACTTTATGCAACCCCAAAGGCGTCAGTGCGAACCAATTCCATATGCTCAGACTATTTTCTCCTCCATCGCGGCGTTAGACAAGGTTGCGGCCTATCTCCGTATTTATTTAATATTGCTATTGAGCCCATGGCTATAGCCCTTAGAGCAGAAAAAAAATAGCTGGCATCGTGAGAGGGGGCTCTACCCATAAAGTTTCACTTTATGCGGACGACCTCCTTCTCTGCATATCTGATCCAGTAGAATCCCTACTTTGGAAGACTCTCGGGCTATAAATTAAACGTCTCTAAAAGTCTGCTTTTTCCTAGCATTTGATCTTAACTACAACAACTTTCCATTTAAGCTGGAACACCATTCGTTTACCTATCTAGGAATCACTGTTACACAATCTTATAACGATCTATATGGCCATAACTTTAAAAACTTACTAGACTGTACAAAACTAGATCTTGTGAAATGGGCCTCACTACTGGTTTCCTTGGCAGGCAGAGTTAATACAATTAAAATTACAGTGCTGCTTTGTTTCCTGTATCTGTTCCAAATGATTCCTTTCTTCTTACTTAAACCAATGTTTCGTGACCTTGACAGTCACATCTCTTCATTTGTTTGGAATAGATCCAGGCCACGATCAAAAAGATCCATTTTGGAGATGCCTAGGTAAATGGGAGGTCTGGGACTGCCTAATTTTATGTTTTATTACTGGTCAGCCAAAATAGTTAAGTTAACATACTGGATTGCGGTGTTTGAAAATAAAAGTTGTCCCAATTGGGCTCTTATGGGGACCCATTCTAATCCCAAAGTCTCTCCAATATCCATTCTGAGTTCTCTACTACCTGGGGGAACTATTAAACATGTCAATAATCCTGTGATAAAAAGCGCTCTTAGAATTTGGCGTCAATTCAGAAAACACTTTAACTTCAATAGCACATGCAGCCATATGCCCTTGACACATAAGCATCTTTTTACTCCTTCCCAGACTGATGTAGCATTTCAAATGTGGCATAACAACGGTTTGATCTTTTTTAGCAACCTATTTGTAGATGGCATTTTTGCTTAATTTGAAATTCTCCCAAAGGACCATAATATACCGAAGACACACTTTTTTAGATACCTCCAGGCCTGCAGCTTTGCCAAAGAACACTACTCGTTTCCTGTCCTGCAGGAAAAGAGCATATTAGACATCATATTAGACTGGGACCCGGATACCAAGGGAAATTCTAGAATATATAAGATTATCCAAGATATTGCCTCACCTTCCTTGGACAAAACGAAATCAGCCTGGGAACAGGATTTAAACATCGAGCTCACTGAAGAGATCTGGAAACATTCCTTACAGTGCATTCACACCACCTCTCTCTACCTGAGGCATCGCCTTATTCAATTCAAAGTGTTAACATCGTTTACATTACATGAGAGAGAAACTGTCAAAATTCTATCCCAATATCGATCCTACTTGTATTAGGTGCCACTTGAACCCAGCCACAGTTGGGCACATGTTTTGGGAATGCCCATCTTTGACTACATTTTGGGGTCGTATCTTCGAAGTTTTTCATTTGTTTGTTGTAAAACAATTGAACCCAGCCCAATCACGGCCATTTTTGGAGTTCCCAGTGAGGGCGTAGACCTCACTACACCCCAAGCTAACTCAATAGCATTTGGCTCACTTCAAGCCTGGAGACTAATTCTTCGCAACTGGAAGTCTGATAAGCCCCCATCATTCACAAATTGAGTCAAAGAAGTGCTATCTTTACTTCCATTAGAAAAATTCAGATACAACAGATGTAAATCCCGTCAGAAATTTATAGATGTCTGGTCTCCCTTTATAGAATTCACTCTTGCTCTGTCTTTTTTAGAAATACCAGAATAGATCTCTTTCTCCCAATTGCAGCAACTACCCTTTTATTTTAAGTATTAGGACTAAGAATGGGTGATGTTTTAATAATTAGGGATAATTTAGCTGGAATAAGTGCCTTATCCATGTGTTATTGTCGATGAGCCTGCCCGCCTATACTTAAATACTATGTGTAATGAGATGTGTGGGAATGTATATCTCTTTATTTATGTATAAGTAAGTGCATATACTATATATATCGCTGTGTCTGTATATGTGTGCATATAAGTACTTAGCACTAGGTATCTCGACTATTGAGTGGTTCCAGTTGTAACAAACAAAGCCCCTTTGTTTTCATACATGTTTAGTTGATGATTTTGTTTGTTTGTTTTTCTTTTCTTTTTTTGTCCAGGGGAGGGGGGGTTGTGTCTTTAGATTTTTGTGTGTGTATTTTTGGGAAAAATATAAAACCTATAAGTAAAGTAAAAAAAAAGAAAAAAAAGAAAAAAAATTAACAGAGTGATCCATTCATGGTACATTACACCCACAAAACAGGGTAAGCTGTGAGCCTCGTTTTGCCATGTGACCAGTTAATAAGGTGACAGACACAATAGCCGTGTTGAATTCTTATTTAACAGCAGTCAAAAGTGAGGCGACTTTCGGTCAGTTATCTCATTAAGCTGGTCACATGACATAACAAGGCTCATAGCTTACCCTATTATATGGAGTGCTTCAATCGTCCTCCTGATTTCTATTACTGCACTTGATCTGTGACCCCCGACTTACAGGAACATGAATTTATTATGTTAAATAATTTAGACAACCTTTTGACACTATCTAGGAAGGATTTGAGCTTTTCTGAGGCTGTAATTAGCATTTTTAAGACTTGCATACCACTGCATAAATGCTTTTGAGAGGCACTGTAATTTCTGCTGCGTACTGGTATTGAATGATGCAAAATACATTATTTCTGGTACTCTGACTACTGATAATGAGTGATGCAAAATACATAATTTTTGATACTCTGAATACTCGACTGAATGTTGGAAAATTCAAAATTAATGATACTCTTTGGTACTTAATGATACAATATACAATATATAAAGTTCTAATTGTTGACACTTATAAGTACTTGGGAACCGTGTTTGACTCCCAACTCAAGTTCAATGTGAACACAGATTTAATTGTCAAGCGTGGACAACAAAGAATTCATTTAATGCGGAAACTTAACGCCTCTAATGTCTGTAACCCCATTTATGTATTTTTTTACCAGTCATTTATTGAAAGTCTTTTAACTTTTTCCTCTATTTGTTGGTTTAATGGGTTGACTGTGAAGGACAGAAATAGCCTAAACAGTATGGTTGAGGTCTGCTCCGAAATAATGGGAGTCCAGCAGAGAGACTTGAGCTCCCTCTGGGAGAAACGTGTGGCCCAGAAAGCAAGAGGAACTGTAAGCCAGTCTGACCACGTCCTGTCCAGTGAATTCACTGTAATGCCCTGAGGCCGGCGCTATAAAGCGCCCCCTAGGAAAACGAACCGCTATTCTCAGTCCTTCATTCCTTCTGCTATCAGGCTGTTAAATGTTGAGCGTAGTCATTTTAAATAAATGCTTTATATTGTTTTAAACCACAATAGTTGCAAGTGTTGACTTTAATGCTGCTATTCTATTCTATGTTATGCTATTCTATTTTACTTGCTGCTATTCATCTATTTGCCATAGTAAAATCAAAAGATCTTTCCCATTGTGGTATTGATAAGATATGAGAGGATTTGTGTGTGTGTGTGTGAATTTATTAATTGTAAAGAGCTTTGAGTGGCTGTTGCAGCTAGAAAAGCGCTATATAAAATGCAACTTGATTGATTGATAGTTGGTTTATACTTTGTCTGTTTTTCGCATGACTTGTGGGCCTGTACGTTCACTGACTGTAGTGGGGGAATGTGGCGTGCAGGGCATCATGGAATGCTTCATTTGTTTATTTATTGTTCTATTCTTTTGACTTATATGGATTTTTGCCCTTCGCCTGGTCCTCATGTGAGTCTGCATGCAGGGCCACATGAGGGTGGCAGTGTGCATCTCTTGACCATGTGCTGATCTGTCTGTTGTCTCTGACATGGTGATGATTGCCGCTTGTCTGTGAGTTCGTGTATGTCTGGGTGGTCTGAGGGAACTGAAGTGCCCTTCTGGGATAAATAAATTTGTCTGAATCTGAATCTGAATATACATAATTTCTGGTATTCTAAGCATAACAAGCCCAAACCCAAGCTTTCGGGGTATCGATCTCGAAACAGTATCAACTGTAGTCGGGCGAAAGCAAAGCGTAAAAAAATACACGTGGGCGAATGTAACGGTTTTTTGTTTTATCGTTGCTCTCCTGCTGATGACGTATACTGACCAACGTCCTGGTCAGAACCAATCAGAAGCCTCAAGGCCAATGTATTCTCCATTGTTACGTTGTTTGGGGGAAAAACATTCACGGCCCGGGTGGGCCCCCTGGATCTGCGCATGTTATAGGTGTATCCAGTATATCACCAGTACCCTCCAGTTCACTCACGCTGACTTCAGCTTCAATCATAACACCCGAAATGTACCCACTTGACGCGCCCTTTCCATCATCCGCTGCGTTTGTCACGCCTACCGCACCATAGCCACGCCCACCATGCCTGAGAACCTCACCCGACACCCCATCTCCATCCATTCATTCATCCATCCATTATCCAAACCGCTTATCCTGCTCTCAGGGTCGCGGGGATACTGGAGCCCACCCCGCAGTCATTGGGCAGCAGGCAGGGAGACACCCTGGACAGGCAGGCTGCCAGGCCATCACAGGGCAAAAGAATTTAACAAAGTTGTTATAGACGTGAGAGGTACAACACTGTGGACTGTCCATCTCTGTATGTGTCCTCTACCTCCAGGCCATGTGAGAACCTCAAGTCTGACAAGGCAGGGACACTGTTCTGTTTTGCTTTTACGGGTTTTGGTAACTGTTGAAATTCTGTATTTCTTGCAGAGACTGATGATGCCGCTACTCCTTTCGTGTGGGGTGTACCCAGTGTCCCGGTTCCAAATAACTGATTGGTGAACCAGGTACCCCATCTCTGTTTTCCTTTATTTCTTTGAAAATGCAGCTTGAGAGATCATGACGGGAGCGCGATTTTGAATAGCGCGCACATGGGGCTGCCTGCCAGTTGGTAGGCAATATGGCGCCCGTGTAGCCAGTTGGCCAGACTCTATACACGGCGCTGTGCATTACTGCTGTGCAAGTGCCAGTGTGTCTATGCACACAAGAAATTTGACTCCGTACACAGCCGCTTCTAGAACCTGCAGACATCAGACACACACACCCATACACACACACACAAACACACACACGAGAACAAAACAAAAAGAAAAAAACAAAACAAAACAAGAAATAAATGGCACATGAGGACTTTGGAGGCATGCACGTATGCACAACAGGTATGTCACTAGTATACAGAGTTTTGTTATGGTTGAGTAATAAACAACCTATGCCCATATATTATACCATATTGCTTATATTGCCCATACACTAGAAAGAAGAAAGCTACTTTATTTTGTAATTGTATTCTTACAATGAAATTTGTTCTCTGCATTTAACCCATATAGGAGAAGTGGGCAGCTGCAGCGCCCATCCAACTCCAGTTCTTCTTTCCATTGCCTTGCTCAGGGTCACAGACAGGAGTATTAAACCTAATATGCATGTCTTTTTGATGGTGGGAGGAAACCGGAGCACCCAGAGGAAACCCACGCAAACACGGGGAGAACATGCAAACTCCACACAGAAAGGACCTGGGCAACCTGAGGTTCGAACCCAGGACCTTCTTGCTGTGAGGCAACAGCACTAACCACTGGGCCACCGTGCCGCCCACTATACCATATATCATACCACAACTCCACAGCCCGTCATACCCTTATACAATGCTATATACTCACACTATATTACACTGTACTACTACTACTACTACTTTCGGCTGCTCCCGTTAGGGGTCACCACAGAGGATCATCCATTTCCATTTCTTGCATCTTCCTCTGTCACACCAGCCACCTGCATGTCTTCCCTCATCACATCCATAAACCTCCTCTTTGGTCTTCCTCTTTTCCTCTTCCCTGGCAGCTCCATATTCAGCATCCTTCTCCCAATGTACCCAGCGTCTCTCCTCCACACATGTCCAAGCCGTCTCAGTCTTGCCTCTCTTGCCTTTTCTCCAAACCTTCCAACTTGAGCGGTCCCTCTAATATAATCGTTCCCAATCCTGTCCTTCTTCGTCACTCCCAATGAAAACTATATTACACTGTAACCACGCTATATTACACTATATTACTCTGTAACCACACTATATTACACTGTAACCACACTATATTACACTATATTACTCTGTAACCACACTATATTACACTGTAACCACATGATATTACACTATATTACACTGTAACCACACGATTTTACACTATATTATTCTGTAACCACACTGTATTACACTGTAACCACACTATATTACACTATACTACATACCTCAACAGTATACAATATGCTATTTTCTAAGTCAAATGATGAACTTGGATTTTAGATGAGTTCTATGGAAGAAAAAGTCCACATGTAATTGTCCGAGATGTCTGGATATTGAAAATGTTTGATGACTACAAACACGTGTATATCTGACAGCTATCAATCTGAATGTGGTGTGAGGGTAAACTCCATGATTTCAGGACAGTTAACAAACGTGTGAAAGTTGAGGAGCCTCCTTAAATTCTACTACGCTCCCACCCACATTTACCCCCACCCCCCACAGCCTCTATTGTGTGTTCACTTTGCATGCTGCCTTGGTTTGTTCAGCATTACTGAACGTAAGCATGCTGGCCGTGGAATGGATATAATTTTACCAATACTGAGGCAAATAACTAAATTACACTCGTGTTTAAAAAACAAAAACAAAACCAAATTGCGTATAACATTTCAATAGCCAGTCGTATTTTTTGTTTTGTTTAGTTTTGTTTTCTATGTCTGCCACAGACTCCAAGTTGACTTTGTGGGTCAAAAGAAAGTAGTCACAACCAGCGGGCTGCAGGAGATTTCATCCAATCCACTTGTCTCCCTCTGTATGGACGTAAAATAAGACTCGGTATCCCCACTGATCTTT